>NW_014554293.1:1790101-1970130 GCF_001313825.1 Dinoponera quadriceps
CCCCCCCCCTGCTCTCGCACACTTTCCTCATCTTCTTGTTCCCCCCGCGAGGAAGTCGTCAGTCGACCAGCGACGGTTTCCTTCGAGAAGTTTGCTTTCCTTGCTTTCCACCGCGCAGCGAAGGAATCTCATCCCTTCGCGATACTTTCCTATTTCCGTCTCTTAAAGGGGGTAGTGAGGCTCAGTGTCGTATTTTGCTTTAGTAACACATTAAAGAGGACGCTCGTAAATTTTGTATTTGTCAAACGAAATTACGTTCCCGCACATTTACTCCACTATCTAAATAATAAATGTTAATTTGAAAGCAAGTTGTGGCGAACATTTGCACGCAATATCACGATAATATTATTTCTTATCTTTCTTATTAATGCGCTATATTTATGCATCAGCTGATCTAAGAGAGATGCACATAATGCAGATGCAGATAATAGAAAAAAGTATGTAAGTGTTTAAATATGCACATGTATATATGTGTGCTTCGAACATTACTATAAACTATGAACTTCACATCGTTGTGCTTTCAAAACACAATGGCCAATGATGATAAAATTTCTATATAATGTCTGCGTATTAGTTTTTAAGATTATAATGGTTTTTCACCAAAATTTTATTTTCAGTTTAAAAAATACTATAAACAGAAATCATAAATGATACGCTATAATTTCAACAAATATGTAAAAAAGTGTCAACTTTACTTGCGAATATCTCAGTTCTTGGGTGATCGATCTCTTCTTAATTGCAAGAGTAGTTAGATAATATTATAGTGTGTATACGTACACAAAAAAAAAGTACCAGATGTGAGTAAATAAATTACTCCGGTACTCCTTAACAAATCTTTATTCGGATTAAGTAAACTTGAAGTAAACCTGCGGTTGCGCGCGACTGCGGTCGCGGTACTGGAGAAGATGGAAGGAGAGACTCGTCGCAAAGCTTCGCGAAACTGCGATCTTCGCATTATCAATTACCGCGCGTTACCGGTGTTAATGCACCAGCCTGTTTTCAAGAGTAAATTACGCGCGTGTAACCGCGTGTTCTACTGGCGGGGGTTAAATTAATAGAGCTTTAATTAATAGATAGTTTAATTGCATATAGAGCTCTCCCTTTGTCCCTCTCTCCCTCCGCTTTCGATAAACATCACTGCAAATAGATGGCATTCAGTTAAATAGAATTGTAATTAATAGAACGGTGAATTAATGAGATTTTTATTACCGATGGAATAACAAACCGAGAGGGGATCGGCGCGCCTCCGCGTTGGCGTTCGTATTAGCATAAATCTGTTTACACTTTTGGTTAATGAACACGACACGGAATCGGGTACTGTTCCCGTTCCCGTTCATTCGTTCGTCCTCGTTCATTTTGTAAAGAGTATACCGTCGCGGTGATGCCATCCGCCTTTTGTCGCCGCGTCGTAGGTAACCGCTGAAGCGTGACCGTGTTCGACAGTTCATTGATTAAACTGTCGTTCCCTGTGTAATACCCCCCTTCGGGCTAACTTGTGCTACTTCCGTAATCCTATGCTTCATATCGCGGACATTTCTCCCCCTTGTTACCGTCGGATTATTTATGCGACGAATCGAACACCGCCGCCCACACTCGCGAGCCGCCTCGTTTCGGTCGCAGGTCGCCGTCGACCCCGCAATTCGACGAGCGTTTTACACGAAAACCAGCGAGTTCGAAGTTCACTCGTCGTCGCGTCGGCGATCGACGTTCTTAGCGATGCACATGTCGAGTGCAACTCGACTAATTGCAACCCGCTCGCGCAAAAGTCAGGATATGCGGGTGAAGTATCGGTATTTCGAATATCTGTATTTTTAGGCTCCATTATACATATTTCGCGACAATATTTTATCTTTTAATATTAGCACTGATATTTGAGTGGGAATATCGAACTTCCAGTACGGTCTGTAAAACTTATATCAGATTAGGATTGAAATTGGGTTAAAATTTGACCGAGGAAATATGGACCAATCAGAACAAGTTTGCTAAACTTGAGATCAGTTTTTTTTATTCCGATTGGCTAAATTTTGGGAAGTTGCATTGAAACTTTAATGAATCCTGCTTATAGGATGAAAGTGGATGACAGTTCGCTGAAATATTGGCTAACAAATATACATTCTGAAAATTGAAAGACATAGTATTAAGATATTTCAGTATAATTGCGACTTCCTTTCCGAGTGAACTATTATTTTCATACACTGGGAATATCTCCAGAAACTATATAACAAATGAACATTTAAAACAGTTTTTATTTCTAAACTCTCTTTCTGTGGAAGATTGGTTATTATAACTTATATAAAAGAAATATGAAATGTAAATAAAAAAATGTAAATATATATATATATAATTGGAATGTAGACAATAAAAGAAACATCAACAATATAGATATCACTAATACCGATATATCCAATCTGATATTTTTGATGCATCAATATTTCCATTTGCGACAAGTATCGATACGAAATATCGATGTTTCCTATTGTATCGCTAATCCCTATCGCGAAAGACGTGCAACTTATTAGGCGACTTGCTCGCTCTTCGTTTATTTTTCATCGTTAGAGAATTTAGCCGGAGCCGATCTCGCGACAAGTTTCATGCTCGATTTGGCTCCTCCAGTAACGCGCTAAATGCAGAGTCTCTTTTTCTCTCTCTTCTTCTTTCTCCGCGACCTATTTTCACGAACTCGCCCCTTGTCGTTGCGAGGTATATTTTCACTTTTATTATCTTCTCTGCTGTTAAAATAAATCTCTATTGCATATTTCAATACGTCACCGGCAGAAAATTAAAGAAACGTTAAATGTTAAAAATGTAAGGAGTATTTTCGTCTAAAAATACGTATGTGAACGTACGAACGTTAATGCCTGCTTTTAACACGCCGGACGCCGCGGTGATAACTGTGATACCGAGATATCTTATTAACACTAGAACGAACAGCCACGATTCACAACATCCGAACGGCTGCCGTCACAAAGACATCTCGCACATTCATGATTGTACGATCGGAGGAACGAAGAACGCGATGTGCGAGAGAGAAAGAAGATGTCGGATCAATCCCAAATTCACGTGTCCTCGGAAGCGCACACAGGAATTCTCCGTCCTGTATTTTTAGCGGCAATCGGTTACGCGAGCCTGTACACTTTAAGTCCGCGGTTAAACTCGCAAACGATCAATAGATATGAACGCGGTCGGCGCATTAACGAGAGATCCAATCGGGCCGCTCGAACTCGACGAATTTCTTTATCGGCGATAATTGACACCGGGGGGAATCGTGTTTATTTCCAAACGCTTACGTAACGATCGATTGTGCACGTATCGAGCTGCACTTTCGCGGCAGGCGCATAATTATTCCGTCGATGCAACGGAATGCTCTAATTGGGCCGCACTCGACAGCATCGATTCGGTTTCGTAATCGCAGATAATTGCCGCACAATCCGTTAGCAGCGCTATAAGCGATATAATTCTCGATAACCCCTGGTTATCGCCGGCGTGGATATCGTCGTCATCGTGGTCGCCGACGAAGACGTCGACAGGACCGTAAATTACGCGACAAAAAACCCTGTCTGCTAATTGATTCAATTTCGGCGACGGACGAACTCGAGTCTGCGGTGGCCTTTGCGAAACGAGCTCGCGGCAATTGGCGGGGTCGAAAGACGCCGTGCGCGTCTCGTCGGCCGAGAGCTGCATCGCGAAATTTCGGCGGAAATTAAGGAGACACGGGGAGAATAAAGGAGCGAGCCGGGGAAAATATTTCTCGCGTAATGGACGCGGAGAATTTCGGAGCCCGCTCCAGGGAGGATGCAGCGCGAAACGGCCGAGCGACGCGATGTGTATCTATCGTTTTCTATGTGATGGGTAAAAATAAATTATCGACGTCGACAGACGCGAATGCTCGCCGTTAACCTGGGAATAATCACCTGGAATCATTTCAGATCTCAGCGGTTCCAGAAAATTCAGCTCACATGGGAGGTTTTTCTTACCGAACGGGAACCTTTCATTTGGATATTTCGAGATCTAACCTGTACAAACAAGAATTGTTTGTGACCTGTCTTATAGTATAAGCCTGTAAAAACTCGTTGGGTACGAAACGACTCCAAATCATTCGCGTTACAAGATTAGTCGAGTTTGATAAGAATATTATAAATATAAGATTATAATAAGTTTGAATAAGGCGGTATATAGCTAGCGAATAAATATCGAGTAATATTTACATTATATCTGATACTGATCGATAAAAATGCTCAGAAAAATAGGCAAAAATGCAATTATTAAATATTAAATATTTATCTTTATTTTTTATCATTAACATATATAGTTAATATTAACATTTATTATGCATGAAATGAATATTTTAAACTACATTTTTTTAAATTTAATGTTAAATACAAAAAAATATCTATATTTTTAAAAATTTATAACTTTTTGTTTCAGAATATTTTTTATGTTATATACATTTATATAAAACAATAAAGAAATATAAAAATAAATCATTTTTTTGCAATCTTGAATCAATACTAGTAACTCTATATGACTTACTTTACTATAGTCTTACTTTACATTCTTATAAAATAAATGTTATTTAATATATTTTTAATCTTTTTTTAGGAATTATTCTTTACAAACCTTTAAGTATCTTTTCCTATTAAAAATAGGTAATAAAACAGCGTTCTGAAAATTGATAATTTCATTCATTAGAAATATTATCATAATAAGACACTTGATTTGCTTATCCCGTTTCTTAAATATTTTTTTGTTTCTCCTCATTTTTTCAAAAAGTAATAAATAAATTTATATCTACAATGCCTCGAAATAATAAGAAATCATGGGGCAATCAGTAATATACTATATTTAATTAATAACAGCGGCTTTTAATCGGAGTCTAAAACGACCCTAGAATCGTTCACATGAAAAAAAAGCAGGTGACTGCTCTCGGGTTAATCCGATGTGATTTCTCGCGTGACACAAAACACGGTCTTGCATCGTTGAAAATGTTCACAAAAGCAACGTCGAGCACAAACCTTGGAAATATCCGGAAATTAGCGCTCTCGTTATTCGACGAAACGCTCGATAAACGCGCGTACATCGAGAAATCGCAGTCGACGTCTGTTAAAATACGAGCGGGACATTGTCAGAAATTTTCTCATTTACCACTCGGCCGGCGGGATTTATTAAACGCTTCATTCCGCTCGCATACATTTACATCCTGCGACTGTGTCAACGAACGCGCCGCGCGCGGAACAGGATCGCATTGTTCGATGAAGCCGCATTTGAGTCACACTAGTCGCTACATTATACATTAATTATCATATCATCGCACCGCCACATTGATACGTCGATCGACACACACGCGTAAACAGGGCGATCCGAATGTGATATCTACCGAGTCACGACTGTCATCCCGCAGCCCGTTACGAACTTTATCCCACACGAGCGACGATCCTCAAACCCAGCCTGTCGCCCCAACGCCGGCTTTGGGAGTCCCTCCCGTTTCGAGCCGCACGCCCGCCGAATTTCCCTCTCCGGGGGAATCCGAGGAAACCGCGGTTGTCGTAATCGTCATCGCGGGAGGACGCAGTCGGCATCGGCAAACCTGTCATCGCGAGGTCGGATTTCCCACGAGCTAATGGAGCTCTCGGGGGGCACTCGTAGATATGACGCCCCGGCGAGACTTCCGCTCACCTGTGCTAGGTTGAGCACCACCCTGACCGAGTCGAACTCTCCCACGCGTCTGCGTCCCGCCCCTCTCTCCTCCCGTGACCTTCTACCTTTCTCTCTTTCTCGTTCGCTTCCACCTCTTCCTTCTTCTCCCCGACTGCTCCTCGCCTTTCCTCCCTCTCTCTCTCTCTCCCTCCTTTTCTCTCATATTTTCCTTCTCCCTTCTGACCTTCTCTTTTGCATTCCTTCTCTCGCTCTCTATGGTATGCTTTGAGACTCGCCGCCCGAGGTAGTGCCCCCCTTTCTGCCCCTTTACCGCCCACTCTGCTCGCCAGCCCCAACAACGACGGCTCGAACAGCTGATTCGCGAAGGGGGTCAGCCACCCTTGACTCTGTTGCGTTCGGGGCTCCTCCGCTGCGAGTCGCCGATAAGGGCGCGGCAAGGATAATTCGCGCGTATCTTGAATTCGAAGGAGGGGGGCAAAGAGAGAATACGTGGAGTTAGAGCGCGATAAGCGAGCGAACGCGTTCAGCGATATGTACCGGAGCGTATCGCGTATCGCAGCATAACGCGACTCCACGCGGATTAATCATTCTCCCGTCGACAAATTCCACCGAGAAAAGTGACAGGAAATATTTCAAAATGTAACCTTTGATACCAAACGGAAGGATTGAACGGCTTAAATGTAATTCAATTTTAAATTCAATTAAACATCAACAAAATATCGATTAAATAATACATTCAATTAAATTTGACTCGAATGTAATCTTTGAATGTAATATTTGACTTGAATGTAATATTACAGATAATATTAATATTAGTAAGATTAATATAGGATTAATATGGGACAAATGACTCCATTATCGAGGTTAAGAGCACTTATGTCGACTGAATATATCAATAAAAGTTGATTTTGCCACTTCCGGATGTCCATATTATTTTAACGTCAACATTTAGGTATTAACTAGAATACCCAAAATATGGACGGAAAATCAGCACACGAATATGACATCTTCCGATGAGTGCGTGTGAGAATAAACAGTGATTTTTTCGCAATCACGTAATCGACCTGCCGTTATCACCTGCCACGCATCACGCGTGATACACGATGCACTCTCGAGTAACGTTTACGAACTCAGACGTTTGTTAAACGTTGCCGGCTTAAATGTTCTCGGCGGCACCGTTGGACCAGTCGGGTATCTGATGCATTATGTTAATCGCGTGCGCGCGTTCACTTCACTTTCTCGCCCTCGTGCGTATGCGACGGATGCGTATCTACGCGTACGCATACGTGTGCGAGCGAATGACGACGAGGGGGCTGCGACGACGATCTTATCTTGTCGCGGGGAAAACGAAGGACTTCCTGATTTCCCGGCTCTTGTATGCGCGCGTTACGCTGGGAACAAAGGAATCGTGTCACTGCCTCCGACGAAAAGAGGAAAAAAGAAAGAGAGAGAGAGAGAGAGAGAGAAAGAAAGAGATCACGGCACGTACACTCCCAATTAAACGAATTTAACGAGTCGCGGAGAAGAGTCACCATCGTCGAAACGAAGTTCGCGTCACCGCTCGGAAAGACGCGATTGTCTGAGCGTTTAATGGGACTTTAACGAAATTAGCGTGTTAAAGCTTGTGAAAAGCCTTTGAGGTACGAGAGAGAATGTAAGGTATAAGATTCTATTCAGCCGATTCCAATAAATGATTTTAACCTTGACGGATAAATTTAATTTTATACTGAGAGAAATAATTAAGAAATGTCGTGATAATTTTATAATAATAATTTCTAGACTCCCGTTATTTGAAAGTCTAAGGACCGTATTTATAGTCAGGTCTTACATTTAAGGTTATCTGAAGTTCGTCTTGATGCTCCGTAGCCAATGAAATGATCCGTACGACATTTGACGATAAACTTAAGACTATCTTAAATATAAGACTTGACTATATGAATACGGACCTAAAACTGTTTGAAATTTTTCTTTGTAATTTATCTCGATTGCGTGATTAAAAATCTTCGAGCAATTTTATCATCGCCAAACTCCACTCACACTTGGACATATACATGATAGCTTTGTCTGAATGATAAAAAATTTCATATTGAAAAATAACTGAATACATATAATGATAGATAATATTTCATAATTTCATCATAAAAATTGTGAACTCCTATCACGAGAAAGACAAAATCTCTTCGACGTTTTTTATTTATAATTTCTGCTTCGATCGCGTAGTTAAAAATGTCCGAATGATTTTACCGTCGCTGAGAGAGTCGGATTCTATCCGGCACATTTCGATACAAAATTTTGTCCCGGCGATAAAAAATTTCACATTGAAAAATGATCGAATAACATGTAATATCTGATAGTTTTGTAATCGAAATTGTGGTCGAGAGAGAGAGAGAGAGAGAGAGAGAGAGACAAAAGCTCTCGGAGGTTTTTTCGTTATAATCTACTTGGTTTCAACGAGAGAGCGATCGCGTGGTTAAAAATCTCCGAGCGATTTTATCGTCCCGTTACCATACTCGATCCCAGCAAAGCGGGGCGGTAATTCTCGTCGAGACCGAACGATTCTTTAGAATTCATCCTTCCCCCGTCCGCCCGCGCGAGCCATCCGTCATGATCTACGCTATGAATCACGTCGCTCAAATAAAACGCGCTGGCGCGTCGCGAAGAGCGTCAACGACACGCCGGCAAAACAAACCTCCTGCGGATTTGATCGGGCCGATTTCCAATCGAGTAGTCGTGCCGGCCGACTCATCAGCACGGACACGAGCTCTTCCTCCACCCGGCCGCACCCCACAACCCGCCCGACGCCGGCTGCAGCGGAGTCGCGAGTGCATCGATGCACCGGACACGATTTCACGAGTCGACAGAGCTATCAGCGCACTCGTCGAGCTGCGATAATCGTCGCGTCGGCGGCGCCCCCTCCCCCTCCTCTTATTTAATGAATGCTTGCGTTTTCTCGTCATTTGACTTGATAGGAAATAATTGCATATGCATACGCTTCTTAATATTGGATATGCACGCGGAAAAAACGCTGTTGTATCAATGGAATTGGTCGATAGCGCCGTAATAGAAGTAGATCTTCTCGATTTTCATAACAGTATTATTAGAATTAACACATTTTACATTGTTTCAATAACTTATTTATTAGTTTCAAGGATATTGCTATTGAATTAAGAAGATTTATTTCAATTACAGCGTCGTTCATCATCTTATCGATACAGTAATATTTTTTCAGTGTACGCATACTGAGGATAGATGATAGAGGAAATATATGTAGAATGTGATATAGAGAATATCGATACTTCGTACCGATTCGTATCGAAAATAAAAATATCTGTACACGAAAAATATCAGATGGGATGTGTCGATATTAATGATATCGATATTGTTGATGTTTCTATTATCGGTTACATTCTAATTATATATATATATATATATATATATGTATTTACATTTTTATATTTACATCTTATATTTTTATTTTACATAAAAGTTGCAATATAGCCAATTTTCCATAAAAAGAGAATTTAAAAGTAGCGACTGCTTTAAATGTTCATCAGTAATACGGTTTTATTTTCAGTAATATTTCCAGTCCGTGGAAGTAATCGTTCACTCGGAAAGGAGGTCGCGATTGCATTTAGATTTTCACGTTATTATGTCTTTTAATTGAAGATAGATATTTAGCCAATATTTCAGTGGACGCGATGTTTCAGATGAGCGCGAGCATAACATAGCAGACACTGGTCTGCCATGTTTAAAGGTTCCGGATTCGATTCCCGGTAAGGCCGAAAAATGGTCATATTCTCTCGAAAGGCAATGGCAAATCATCGAGAATGCATCCTTGCCAAAGGGTCTCTATATCAACATTTGCCGTTCGGAATTGGCGTTAAACTGTAGCTCCCATATACCTATGCACAATCGACGTGTGCGCAGATGTATGAGAGAAGTCACCATGCCTGACTAAAGGAAAATAGGACTGAGAGAAGAGTTTATACGTGGATTATCATTCAACTCTGTCCTGTGTGTCTGAGTTTCATTAGAACTTCGACGCGCCTTTCCCAGAATGTAACCAATCAAACTAAAGAAAACTGATCTTAAGTTTAGTAAACTTTATTCTGATTGATCAAATTTCAATCCAATCTCAATCCTGATCAATAGTCCGATACGGGCTTTACGGGTCGTATCGGATATTCTCGTTTAAATACCAATACATACTGGTATCGAAAGATAAAAAAATACTGATACGAAATATCCATAACGGGGCGCAAAGGTATCGATACTTTAAATATCGCCCATATCTAACGCACACTATCTTAACGGAGTGTAACGCGTCAGTAATGCGATCTGTGTTTCTTTATCAGCCGGGAAAATGGATATTTTCCGCATCTCGGGGTCTCGGATCTCGTAAATCCCGGAGCAGCGCGCGACTGCTATCATTTTCGCGAGACGTGTGTTCATCTGCGAAGAACCGAAATCTCCACGTGCGCGCGTAAGTGCACGTGAAGTTCGCAGCGCGTGAAGTATGAATCTTTCATGGACGGCCGAAGAGTCTACAGAAAATAAAACCTTATGATGAAATCCTGCCGATGAAAAATTCATATTTTGGACGTCGGCAACTTTACGCGCGCCACGTGGATATCTTCCCGCATGTTACGACACGTCGGCGAACGAAGTGACACCGCTGGCGCGATTGCCGCGCGGAGATCCAATCTCGCTGCGTTTTCCACGGATTTTCACAGATTAGCCTCGGGTAGCGATCGGGAAATCGCGCGAAAATGCCGATTTCGCGAATCACTCGCCGAGGCTCGCGATTTTCGCGAGCGTAAATATAAAATCGCGGCGGGAAGCGTCGGCCGCTCGCGATTTCCGCGTTGCACCGAGCGACGCCGGCGGACGCGTGTTTTCCTCTAAACCATGGGCTCGTTCGGGTCGAGTGTAAACGTCGACGGTGGTAGTTTAATTTGAGGTTGGACTCCCATCGCGAGGTGAAACCGCCAGAAGCTCGCTCGGGAAACCGCAGATGTCGCCGCGCGGACACTCGAAACCCTGCAGGGACTCGCGACCGCTTCTGCGTGCAACACAACCGCGCGCCCAGACGTCGATGTAATTAATAAAATATCACGTGCCGCGAATTAACGACTGACAAATCCAATTTGTCATCGCTATTTAAAGTGATAATTGCGAGAACGTACAAATCTGGTTTATTATCATTATTTTATGTGTGCGTTGATTTTTACTCAAACGCAAATACGATTATCGGGCGACATATTCAACACGACCGAATTCAAATTGATTCGATAATTATCCCATTACCGTCGCGAATCGTATTATTGTTTCACCGTATATTTTTTATCTCCCGCGACACGCGCATTGTGTAACGTTCAACGCGACACGCGATTACGCACTAAGGCGAGTAGATTTTTCCCCACCGGGGGCGTCCTTTTTCTCTTTCGCTCGCGAAATCACAGTGTTAAATGCAATGACGCTCATGAGAGAGAGAGAAAGAGAGAGATATGTCGGCGTAATGAAAGCGCGAGAGCCCGGAGTAATATGATTATGGAGGAGATTCAATTTTTGCTTGCGATAAAGCCGTTCTGCAAAATGTAAAATGTACGTGGCAGAGGAGTTAAAAGGATTTCGCGATTAAAGGTGGGAAGCATAACGTGGCACAACGCAAAAAAAGGTCAGTCGAATAATCACTAGTCGCAAATTAAATTAATCCGACGCTAAATAAAACGTTAAGTAATGCGATTACGCGCCGATGACTTTTTGTTGGTCGCGCGCTACGATGACTCTCTCGCGCGGTGATTAGATAGAATTATTCCTTCGCAATTGTGGCGCGTCAATTAAATAATAATCATCGGTGTCACGCTGCAATATTCGCTTTGACCGATGGATCAGATAATTGCAGTAATATTGTATTCGCCGCTTAATAATTCTAACAATATTCCTCCGCGCCGTTCAACCGATATTTCCGACTTAACCGCTCGATTGTACGGCGCTTTGCGAGAGTGATCGACGTTATTATCCGCAAAACGTCCGGAGTATCCGCTGACACGCGCGTTTTAAGTTAGATCACGAGCGCGTTACGCGGGATTTATCTACCCTGAAACGAGGGGCTTTACACGGCTAATGCCCTTACGCTCGCGCGTGTGCTAATACGATGTCGAGAGCTTGTCGATAATACCCGCGGCTTTAATTGGGAAGCGATACATGGTGCTGCATGGCACGTAATGCAAATTAAATCCACGTCTCGGCGTCACGGCGCGAAAGCTTCATCGCGAGCACGCCGACACTGACCGGATAAGTCCTATATCCTGTCGACGACCGCTTCTATCAACCAAGCGAGTTTTATAACACCTGTACGAGAAGTCGGGCGAATAACGCGACGGAAAAGTGCTGTTTAATATTTTATGATCTACTTCGCGTCTCGATTGCCCGGCCTTGAGAGCAAATGAAAGAATAACTTGGTGTATGTGCATTTTACAAACTGCCCTCGAAGAAACTTTATCAATTACAGTGCTGTAGCGAAGTAGCGGAGTGTATACGTGTGAAATGTGCTTGTCATTAGTGAAATCAATATTCTAAAGATTTTTGTATAAATTTATTTTTTAAAATATATTAATTAATTTGTATTGTATTGTATTGTATTGTTATATATAATTGTAATAAGAGGTATAGGGAGAAAGGGGGGAGGGGGAACATTGCTTCTCCCGTTTTACGTATATATATATACAGGATAATAAATAACATTAATTTTATTGGTCGCTACAAGCAAAAAGATGAGTGAATATAACTATTAATACCTTGAATGCACAGTAAAAATCTTGTGCCGAAATGTCAAAATTTTTTTGTATATTACCAACTATAGATTATTACTTCGATGTAAAATTAACATACAGGTGATATGTTATCATTTTCGTGACGTTTTCATGTGTCATATTTGTCAATTTAGTACTTTAACGTTTCTTATGTATCGTTTAAAAATAAAATATTATTTCGAGTTCTTTTAACATCAATTGCTTAGTTAATTTAATATATTGTGTTTGTTATCTCAACATTTTGCATTAAATCGATATTCAACGTGTGTAAATGTTAGGATAACATATTTTATATAGTTTCAGTGNCTTCAGTATTGATTAGCAAGATGTTAAATTTAATTAATATCAAATGTTACTATCACGAATAAAATTAAAGTTAACATAATTAATATCATGTATTGGAAGAAAATGTATTAATAATAAATTAAATGTATTAATGTATTAGCAATCAATTAAATGTTAATTCATTAATTTTCAATTTGCGAACAAGTAACACACGACGAATGAGTTATTTCGACTTAAAATTTAGAGTGGACTTTCTGGAGCATGGAAAAAAAAATGTTAAAATTAACATTTTCTTTTTTATCGTGTATCTCCGAAAAATAAAAAAAATGTTTTATTCATAGCTGGATCAAGATGAAAAAAGTTTACATCACAAACATTGTATTCAAAGCGATGACCATTGGAATAAATGCAATTTCGATTGCATACATTTTTCTCTCTCCTACATTCATATTTCGAAGATATGTAAAGTGGCGATATAATTACACCACCCTATATTTTCTCACATATATAAAACTGACATGTTTATATAAATGTCCGGGCGACTATTCCGACACCTCGTCGTGGCTGTAATCGATAAAGTTACTTCGACGAGCAACTCCGACGGAGCGAAAGCTCGTCAGTGCCTGAAAGTGAGCGATATCACGTAATCCGATAATCCGCCCGGTGCCGAATAAAGGTGCGGAAGCGGCACGACGATTAAAGATTAATCAAGTCTCGTGCCTCGAATTACACGGGCGTGCCCTCGCCGACCGAATTCACCGGGCCGGTGTCTTCTCACGAGGTCTTTCGCGAGGCGAACACGGCCAGACGCGTTTGAAAATTAATCTCATTAGTGGCCAGCTAAGCGGGAGAAGGAGAGGCCTTGCTCAGCGCGACCGTATATTTCATCGTTATCGTATCGCGTCTGGTTTCACCGCCGTGTCGGCCCGATTTCACGAAAGCAACTTGTCGGTCACTAGAGAACGCGTGCACGAACAAGTCCGGGTTTGTGTTCACAGGAGCTAACGCTATTTCGAGGGTCCCGATGGGTCCGATTGTTTAGAGACCTGGCCAGGTCGTCCGGGTCGGTCTACTCTCGTCTTGACCTCCCCCTCCCCTTCCCCTCCTCGTCCTGCCACACGCTTTCTCTCTCCCTCTCGTGAACTGCAACTTGAATTCGCCGCAACATTCTTCTCCGCCGCACGGCGGCCCTTCCTTCTCTCCCTCTCCTTCCTTTCCCCGCTGATATTCCTCCTCGTTGTGTTCCCTCTCTCGCTCTTTCTTTCTTTCTGCCCTCCCACCGTTCTTTTTGTCTTTCCGTATTTCTTCTCCGTTTATTTTTTTCGTCTGCAAGCCTGGCATACCTGACCGCCGCGAGTGCAGCCGCCTCTTTGCAACGGGGAACGAACGCATCGGAGGCCGAGAGAGAGAAAGAGAGAGAGAGGGAGAGAGAGAGGAAGAGAGAAGCGATGGGAATGGACTGGGGGGCGATGAGCGGAAGGATCGGTCTGGAGGAGGACGCATCCGTGCATCCGAAGGCTCGCACGTACGTACGTACGTAAGTACGTTCGAGAGCCGGCAGATGCGGTGTTGCGCGCGGATTTAAATGTTTCCGATGGGTGCAGACACGCGGCGAGACCGAAATCGTTGTTGGCTCACCCGGTGAAAATCGGGAAAAAATCTCCTAGCCTTCGCTGAGAGAATTTACAGTTATTTTCGGCCTCAGTTATACCCTTTTTTAGTTTTAACCGCAAAAATAGTAGTGGCAGTATGCATGTGTTTTTATCGTTGCGCCATGCAGATGGTTTTATCAATGAGAATATAGTACTTATTAGAAAAACGGTTCTGTTGATTATTATTCTTTTATTATAACGTATAGCACGTATGCGAGAGGTTTAGCTATCAAAAATAGCGAGAAAAGTGTATTTCATTCTTGAGAGAGTAAGAAAATGCTAAGGCAACTTTAATAAATTTAATAAAAAATACTTTAATAAAAAATAAATAAAAGAGGATATTTCTCAAATAAATTATACAAAAAAAGTTGCATAATACGTAAAACCTAGGATTAATTTTAAACTTTCAATTTTAAGAACCTATATAGATATAATTAAAAAATCTAAAAGGATAAAAAAACAAATTAAATTCTCTGTGCGTTTTAAAATATGTTTAATAAAAGAAAAAGAATTAAAAAATAACACTTGAATCTAGTTAAGCTATATTGCAATATATTTCCATGATGTTAGGATATCTCAGATCTTCCCTCGAACAAAACAAACATTTTAAAAATAAAAATATTTTAATTATGAGATTTTCCACTGTGAAAATAGACAGTCAACTTTTTAAGAGTAATATTCGAAGAATAATATTTAATAATATTCAATTTATAAAAGAAACATAGTCGATTGAGCTCGTGACAGTTATTGCCTCTTTTCCTGGCAAACCTGATAAAAACAGCTTAAAAATTAAATCATAATCCTTCATTTTATGAAGATATTGTGTCATTGGAGTTATTATTATTTTTATTTTCTTTAAATCTTCCGTTTTATCTTTAAAGAAATTATTTATTGAATATGATTTCTCGTGATCGAGTTTTTTTCAAAGAGTTCAAGTCGCGTAAGGAAAAAAGTGAAAAAAAAAAAAACAAGTTTCTTCTTAAAAGTGAAAAAAGTAAAATGTTTCTAAATAAATGAAGAAAAGTAAGAAAAGTGAATCGCTGCCGGCGTATAATTACGGTATTATAGTTACAAATACCAAATATTTCTTTCAGTATTTCCGGGAAAAGATGGATCCGCGATCGAAAGTATCTCGAATCGAGATTCTTTTCCGGGCGACAACATGTAACGACGGAGTGGGCATGTTGTTGCTGCCCTCTTTTCTCCCTTTTTTCTCTGTGCGCCTCAGGATCCCGTGACAAAGTTCAAAAAGCATCTCGGACATTTAACGCCTACGATATTTCCCAATACGTAATAACCGATAAGCGTTGCGCTACGAAAGCGCAACCGGACGGCGTTATCGCGGCGACTAATCGCGATTTATAGACGCACACGGCCAGCCCCCTATCGGTACCGAAGAAATTTCCATTGTGACTGGAGAGGACCGGGGCGTGAAGGAGGGCTGTGGAGGAGAGGGGGAGAAAGATAAGGTGACGCGTGTATCGGACGCAGGCTGAGGAGAAGCGAAGTGGCGCGAAGTTTTAATAGAATTTACGTGTTTTCGAAGTACGTGCCGGCTTCCGAGATGTATGGAAAGTTTATCGAGGAGGTCTCGCGCGCGAGTCAAGCGCGAATGGAGACAGAAAAAGCGAGCGAGAGAGAGAGAGAGAGAGAGGGGGTAAAACACGCGAAGAACGAAGAGGCACTTTCGACACGTCGGGAAACGCATGATCGACGACCGAGACATCGGCACCGGCGGAGAACTTGTAACCCGAGGAAAGCCGACCGATCGCTCCCGGTTTGATTTACACGGCTGCGGAGCGACGATAAATCCCCTGATAACTCTATACCGGGTGTTAAAATTCAATCGGGCTGCGACCCGACAAGACCTAACCTTTGGTATGTACACGTCTCGTGTTCTCTTTTCCTTCCTTCTCTCTCTCTCGATTTTTTCCGTTTCCTTCCCTCTCGTTTTTAGTTTCTTCCCTCCGCCTCTCGTGAAACGTCGAGACCGCAGTAAATCAAGGCGCAGCCACCGAATCGAGTTTCTCGCACGAAGTGACGAAGTGTGACGCCACTAAATAAGCATAACTCTCTTATCTCCGGAAATTCGTTTCCACTTACGGCGCGTCGTCGCGGATGAAGCGAAGTTTCACGGGGCTCGCGTGAATCTGAGCCCTCTCTCTCGCGTCTTCTCGACCTAAATTCAACACCGCCTTTTTCGGCGTGTCGAGCTGTTCACCGGGGCGTCGGAGTATGCATAATGTAATATATAATATAATCGTTACCACATCGAGCCGCTAAGCCGAACATAATTACCTCGTCCGGACGAGCATCCACGAATTTATCGCGACGTAAATTTCTACGGAGTCCGTTTTCACGAGATTCAAATTCGTACTGGATTCGTCGCCCGAGGAGGGGAGCTAAATTTTGAAACGCTCCACCGAAGCGCGGAATATCACTAAATCACTATCTAAGCTGATTACGATTGCCGAGCACTTTCAAATTTTGCCGTATATTCCGTGAGCGCGATATCGTGGGATGCATACTTAAAGAGGTTGCCTCTCGGAAAAATGTTGCAAGCGTCGAATTTTTCGACGGACAGAAGGTTTTCTCTTTCTCTTTCTCTCTCTCTCTCTCTCTCTCTCTTTATGGCCCTTCGACATTTCGTAGAAGTAACGTTTCTGAAAACATTTGAATAGCAATCGCAGGAGCTTGTCGAGTCACAATTTAAGCGATATGACTTTTTAAATGATATATCTCTCAATGAACGGCTTTGCGAACGGTGAAACACAAAAGTGACCCCCGACTGCGATTTGCCGCGAAATTGCAGCTCTTTTTTTTCCTTCCTTCCTCTTTCCCTTCTTTTTTTTCATTTTACGAATCGCCTCGACGCGCGTTCGAGCGAAAAAAAAAGCGGAGATGGAAACGCGGCAGCGTTAGATAGCACGTCGTGCCGACCAATCTGTGTGTATCAAAGGTAAAAATAATAACCAGCCGACGAAGGCGGGCGGTACCGCGAGAGAATGGCGACTGAAATCGCGGCGAGCCGCAAAAAGAATTGCCGTCGCTCCTCCTTTCCGCTTTTCCTTCTCTCGCTTTTTCTAGCGTCACGCACGGCCGCGACGAGCAGCCCCCACGAGTGAGATATCTGTCAGGCGAAACGCGTTAAAGCTAAATTATTCCCATTTAAATATCAAACGTGATTCTGAAATATAAATCTGCCCCGATATCTCTTTACATGTCCGGCGCTTACCGCATTTTTCACACCAGCTCCTCTCCCTTCAAATATTCGAGATCGGGTTTGGCCAGAACGTTCATCGAAATTCGATAATAGAAAAAACTGTCTAAAGTACCTCGCATGGTCATTTCCGAGTTTTCACTTGAAATTTAGACCGAATTGGAAGTTATCTCGACGATAGACATACATATGCATATAACGAATGTCATTAGAGATGAAATGAGAGAAGTATCGTTGAATATTACCAGCACTGCCACCTGGTTACCGACAAAAAAAAAATTGTGAAATATGATCGCTTCTTGGCTGAAAAGGTGACAAAAAGTAACCTCTCAGATATTAAAAGAGTGGTCGAAAGTGATATCTTTTTGTTAAATTCTGAGATTAACCAAAACCATTTAAATAAAAACCACAACACTTGCTCTTCTCCAGGTTTATCTTTCGATAACTTAACATGTAGCGAATTCTTTTCATAATACGACTTGAAAATTCGTAACAAGGAATTTGATCAAAAGTGGCTATAGCGCCCGATTTTGGACGATACTGAGCTTTTTAGCGACCTGTTAAAAAAAAGTAACAAAAGGTGACTTAAGTGACTGGCGGCGCTAATATTATCGAATATTACGTCTCGATATCTGTTATTTCAGGCGCTTTTTTCTTAATTACACCGACGGATCAATATTTTCTTAGCTCGCGGTCACTCCCGATGCAATTCTCGCGAACCGAATTCCATTCTCAAAGACAGCATAGCGATAAAATCCTTGAATTATCGATCCTACTCCCGAGCGCTCCTCCCTCTCTCTCTCTTTCTAGCGCCATAATTAAAAGCCCGAATAAAGTCATATCTCCTGTTTTATTTTTGCGTTTCTAACGAGGGTCGGCCGGAAGAAAAAGACCGTTATCGTGAGCGTCGACGTCGTGTTACCGGGCTTCGGGGAGCCATCCCAATTCCGCGGCGCAATCTGTTCATTTGCATTTTTGCTTCGGAATGTCCAACATTCCGCCGTACATTTCGCCTGTCGCGCTCGTCGTTTTTGCAAGCGACAGCCGCCGTCCGGCATTGCGGCGCAATGCGAGGCGCATAACGCCCGAGCGAAGTACGAACGAGACGCAATCGAAACGAAAGAAACCCCGTGGATCGCCCACGACTAAATTACCTCATCTCGACAGGAACGTTCGGACGAGCGGGGAAAGCCGCGTTTTCATATCCGGCTCTCGCGAGCACTCCTCACGTGAATTTTCAATTCGTATTTACTCACCTGAGGTTACAAGTCACCCTCAAGATCAGGCGTATTATTGGAACAATCGAGAATATCGATCGCGGATTTCCAGCACGTATTACTTACCTGAAACAAAATCGAATGGGGCGAGTTAAATAACGAGTACGATTAAAATAATCAATGTATATTATTTCGGAAAAATATAATTACTAATTATCTTATTAATTATATCTCACTTATAATTCCGTTCATAGATTATACAGTCGGAATTTATAATCCGTGCATAAGTAAATAAATAAATGTTATATATCTTATAATTAACCCTCAAATGGGGCAAAATGAGTGCTCTGAAGTGGACCGTCAGAACGTTAAAGCGTTTTACAAAGTTTTACTGCAATTATTTAAAGTCGGTTACTAAATTTTACTCTATTTTTCCCTCTGTATTTTTCCCTCTATAAATAAACAAAGGGAAAAGTTTTATGTTATTATTTACTTCTTTTACCCATTTTGTATATTAATTAGATGAAAAATGAACAAAAAAGAGCATGGGGTCGGATCGGATTCGACGAACCTTACTATTAAAAAGTTAACTAATAATTATGATTATGTATAATTTTTTAAACACCTCTCTCTCTCTTCAAATATGTTAGACCACGTATGTCTCGAACAATTCTTAAAAATAACCCGAAAGACCTTCCGCACAAACGATCGGCGATGTAACGGCTATTCATCGTTCCGAAACTTTCGCGGAATTCCTACGACTAAAGCTCGAACATCAGTCGCGTCCATGCATCTCAGTCGCAGTTGACAGATTTAGTACGCAATAATGAGAGACATTATCGCTGTAAGGCGACGAACGAACATTGTTCCTAACGATTATCTTTCACTGTCTGCGATCGGGCTTTCCCAGAAACTATTATCAGTGAATTCCAGCATCGATGACTATCGTAGCCTCGGCGTTAATCGAGGAAGAAAAGAGGAGGAGGAGGAGAAGAGGAGGAGGAGGACAGAGATTCACAGTGTGTTCGTTGAATCTTATTACCGGCTCTTCTCGGCGAGAACGCAGGTGATGCGACGTAAGGCCGAGCAGCGAATAAATTTGTCAAATAAATTCCCACGTAGGAGCGTCATTAGTCAGGAGGTCCGCCGCGGACCACGCAATACGCTCACTTGCGTGCCTCCGCGTACATGTGTGAGAGCGTGTGTTTCCGAGCAACCATATTACGGCGACGGCCTTTGCAGGAAAGCCGGGGGAAACGAGAATATTAAACGCGGCGCGCATGCAGCCACAAACAGGGGCGGGATTATAATTCTGAATGCAATGTTTGCATATTTGACATTTACGACTTAAGTAATCCCACCGCGGCCCTTTCTCCGTCACGTTCTTTCATTCGTTCCTTCCACGCTTTCCTCTGCTCTCTTTCTCTCCCCGCCCGTCTCTCGCGAATCGACTCGCCCTCCTCGTTGGTCCCTCCGGATTTTAAGGCGCGTTCAAATCACGATCGTGCTCTTTTCCATCGCATAGTATGCGTTCTCGATCGTGTTGATCGTCAATTACACACGAGTCGTTTGATCGCATTTCTCTCGAGAGGTATGCGATTATGAAAGGAAAAAATTAAACACTTGAAATTAAACGACTCCGCGAGAGAATGTCGAGAAAATACCGAGATACACAAAAGTATTGTCATCTTAAAGTAAACATTTAACATTCTACTCTCGTTTTACTAATTTTTCTTCCTTCTCTTTTCAAGTATCCGCTCTCTATCAGAAGGCTCAAGATTCTTCGGATATTTCCGTCTGAAGACACCTTTACGAGACCGTCACAGGTACGGTCGCACGCACGCATGCACAAAAGTCCTGGAAAAAAACGACAAGGGTGCGCCATAAAATCGGCATGCAAATGACAGGAGCGCAGGACGAATTAAGATATCCCCTTTTGGTCGCGTTATGTGTATCGACTGCGGCCGGTAGTCTCGGCGATTGGCTTCCGAAAAAAATTATGCGTGAGGGGCCGAACGATCGCGTGGAGAAAGAGAAAGAGAGATAGATAAATGGATAGATAGAGACTCGAGATCCTTGGATAAATCACATATGCCGATCGTGGAGCCGTCGCATCCTGCCAATCGCGGATCGCACGTGAGCACGCGTTGCGCTTCAATTTGAAGTATCTTTCAGGACTGCAGCAACAGTGCGGGAAATGCAACCGCGAAGGAGAAAAATTCAATGGCTGAATATCCACGGATTGTCTAAGCGCGACGATCACTGCCGTCTCATTTAAACAATGGGAGGAATTCCCGAGTCGAAATTTCGATGCTACTCCAATGCTCTTAAGGATTGTTCGCGCCTGTTCAGACCGACCTATAGATGAATAAAAGCCTCCTTTGACGATACTCGCACTTCTTAACTTCTCTTTTGAACCTTTAATTCAACAGAAACTCGAAATTTGAATTTCAATGCTATCTTGAATAACATATTTTGACGCTAAAACAGCGAAAGCGGAAATTTAAGACGTCATTCGAGTCGAAATAGGATTTATATTATATCAATAGAGTTGAGATTGCGAATTTATTTCTTATTTTGCTACCTTAGTTCCTACTACGTTGTTGAATTAAAAGTTTAGCATGGGGCCGAAATTTCGGCTCGGATTGGCCAATAGCGTCGATTGGAGTGAATCTTTGATTCAACGGCAACATTGTTCAAACTGACCATCCGAACACGTTGTTTTAATAACTCGAATTCGTCACTTTTAATCACAACGTGTGTGGACACGGTGCGAGTGTATTTCTGGAATATTAAAAACCCGCGGATTAGGCAGCTGCGGTATCTCACCTCGGCGCGCTATCGTCTTAGCCTAATCCGGTTCTAACTTATGCACAAACATCGCGAGTCCAGGGAGTCAAGAGGAAGCTAATACCAAAGTCAACACAGAGAGTCTCTCGCTCCACCGTACATACATACGCGAGTCGGCGAGGGAGCGAGCGAGCGAGCGAGCGAGAGAGAGAGAAAGAGAAAGAAAGAGAGAGTACGTTCGTTCTCGCATCCAAGCTTCTTCTCAAGAATTTAGAAAATAAAGCGGATCTGCGAAGCTCGATTTGAGCGGATCGACCGAGCTATTAGCACGACGAATGGAAAAGCCGGGTCGGTGCGCTAGCGAGCCGCGCGATACAGTCGGTCGACGCGTTTCCATTGATTTTACGACGGGGATGCACTCGCGAAGAGTAGTTTTCAAAGCTCGAGATGGGAAGGCGGGGAAGGGGAGCGCGCGCGACGACGGGAGACGGCGATGTTAATGACTGGAGTGCGCGCAGACGACGCGCCAATAAGGCGGAAAAGGGGGTTAATGGTAACACCACATCGTAAAACAGCGTAAAACCGTCGGTTCCGCGAACAATTCGTCTTCGTGCGAGCCGTGAGCGTGTCCTTTTTACGTCAGCTTCCCCGCCTGGCCGCGCGGCTCGCTGAAGAATAGCCCCCGGTGCCCCCGTCTTTTCCGCTATCCCGCCGGTGGCAGAGCGGGCTGAAGCGCCTCTTTAATACACAGAAGCGCTTCAGCCGCGAAATCAGTTAAGCGGTTCGTGCGCCGGCCCCGTTTGCACCGTGTAAACGCTCTCTCGCGCCCGGAAAAGGCGTGTTCTCGGCGCCGCTGCCGGCCGGCCGCGCACGAAACGTTACCGAAAAGTTTCGGGGCGAATTGAAGAGGAACGCGTTGAGGTGAGATTAAAACGAGTGGCTCGGGGCGGTGTTAAAGGGAAGGGTTTCGAGAAGCGGGATTAGAAAGGAACGATTTCTCCGAAATTGGAAAGGCGTCGCGGGGACGGCGCGAGGGCGAATGTCATTCAGATTTCGGGGGGAGCGCGCGAGCTTTAGGGAAACGTGCTCGCGTCTTCGGAGCTACACGCGATCGTCGCGCAGACGGAAGTGGATCCGGCGACACACTTTTTGTTTCAATCGACGGCGCGAGGAGTGTGAAGAATTAATTCGGCGGGAATTTGTCACTCGGTCCGAATACGGTGATTCAATATCCGTAAGGCGGCCGTGTCGGTCCTACGAGTCTTGAATAATTTATGTCGCAAATTTAGCTGAAAGGTAGAAGAGTGAAATAAGATATAGTTATTATATATATATATATATATATATGTGCATATATACATATATGTATAAGTGTAAATGTGCATCACCTTGCTTCCTTCCACGGTGTGGAAAAATAACCTCGTGATCCCGCGTTATAGCGCGGACCACTTCGTGCCATATTTCGACGATATTTTCCATATACTTCGGAGAGCGCGACGGTGGCGAGTCGCTAAAAAATCCCCCTTCCTCCCCGCGGGGTTTCCGGCTGATGCATCTAAAACGTCGGATCGTCGCGGCTCTTCGGTCGAACGCTCCTACACACTTGACCCAGAAAGCTGGCTGGCGTAGATAGAATCGCGCAAGGAGAGGACAAGCGAGCGACCCGAGTGACGTCGGGATGAAGATGGAAAGAGAGAACGAAGGGGGGCAGAGGGAGGGAGAAAGAGAGGAAGATGCCGGAAGAAAGAGGAAAGAGAAAAAATAAAGCAAAAGAGAGAGAGAGAGAGAGAGAAGGGGAATGAACTGAAAGGTCGTAAAAGCGCTCCACATTGAATCGTTTGGCACTCGAGAAAGCCGCCACTCGTAACCACCCTCTTGACCTTATGTACCCTTCTTTACTGCATTTTTAAGGCCCAAGCCACCTGTACTCGTGTACCGTGAATACGATACTTCGGAAAAATACACGCTCTGGCACACCCACACGAAGGCGAGAAGACGACGGACCCAAGGGACGGCTTCTGGCAAAGAGCTCCTTCGAAAGGGTCCGTATTTGCGAGACTGTTGTATGCACGCGGTCGTTCGTTTCTCTCTTCCTCTCTCTCTACTTCTCTTCTGTTTTATTTATTTTCCGTGAGGACACCGTTACTTGTGCACGCACGGAGTGGCCCGCATGCCGTTCGACTCGAAAACGATACGGACGTGCAGAGAGAGAGAGAGAGAGAGAGGGGACCTCCTTTCCTGTAGGAGGAATTTCGAAAGCACTCGGTTTCTACGCAAACTCATGTACCTCCGACTTGGATTACGTCCGTGATAAAAATATCGGTAGGCGTTTTATTCGCGGCAGCGGATCGAGAAAAACAGAGAAGGAGAAAGAGAGAGAGAGAGAGAGGGAGAGAGAGAGAGAGAGAGAGAGAGAACGAAATCGTTTATACCGGACGAGAACGTAATTTCGTTCAATTTTCAACAAATCTCTTTTCAATTTTAATTTGAAAAAAATAAAAGGGTTACCCTTTTCAACTGCGGAATCGACAGGCGCGTTTCCCCTTCCCCCCTCTCGAATCAAGTTTCGTTAAAGAGATCGACTGCGTTTTAGCCGTAGCCAATCCTCTCGCCGCGACGGCGCGACGTCAAATTTCGCGACACAATCGAATCTGCAGCGGGCGACACAATAGCGGGTCAATGTGTTCCGGGGTGAAGCCGGAAATCAACGAGCGCGCGAGAAATTCGCTGTTGCTAGGCCGCTCGGCTTCGTCAATGAAGCGGCCGCTTCGTCGCGCGGACACGCGCGCGCATATCTCGTCGATACGATGCACAGCGGAGGAGGTCGCGCCGCGTGCATTCCTTGCGGAGCGGCGAGGAGGGCGAGCAGCGAAGAAGATCCGGAGAAGCCTCCCGACACTGACACCGCGCAAAAAGAACGAAATCGACAGGTTTGCCTCCGCCGGCCCCCGCCGCTCGGCCGATTTATGTGGGGGATACGCGCATCGGTATCCGGGCCTGAGACTGCAACAGCGTTGAATCTCGAGATCGCACCGGCGAGATTTCGATGCGTGCGCCGGCCGATACAATGTGTTGTTCTCTCTCACGAGTCGATTATCCGCGAATGACACCGCTCGGGATGACATCCCTCCCTCCCCGTTCGAGGACGTTAACGTGGACACCCACGTGTCGGCGGGTTATGCTGTCGTTTGACTGCACGCGTAAGCCGGATGGACTTGATATATACTTTTGTTTCTATTATTCTCTTTAACTCACGCAAAAAAGGAACATTTTTCCCGTTCGTGCGGTAAATATGTAAATGATTCAATAAAGCGAACGCGTGGCGCGTCTGCGACTTGAACGATATTAATCAGCGCTGCCAATTTCGACTGTCCGAAACTTTCAGTAACTTTCGGTATTAGTTGCACGGCTAATCTCAGACGTTACGAATCGTTGATTTTTCTAACGGATAATAATGTCTGAAATTAACGCTAATTACACTGATATTAATTGCGATATTAACTGCGACGAGTGCATGCGTTCATTGAGGACGTTTCCGACAGCCCAGTGTAATACATGTAAAAAAAAAAAACATCGAGGAAATTGAGTGAAGTCGAGAAGCGCGTTCGAATTAAATTGGATTTAACCGAATTGCGATGAAATTGAAAACGAAAGTTGACACAGTTGAATCCGCTTGAGGTTAAACTAAGGGATCGAAGCTGCGAGGGGGATTAAATTTGACAGTGTAAATAAATTTGAAGGGGATAATGAAACAGAAAAGATCGTTCGGGTTCGGATCAAACGGGGTGGAGGGGATATACGACAAGAGGAGACGCGATTATAATCGCGCGACGCAATTGGGTGGATTGATGCCAAACGGATCGCAAATGCATTAATTATGATGCCAAATGAGTCACACAAATTCATAAAATGCCGGTGCATTAATGTTGTGTGTTGACCGGATATTTAATTAGTCCCTCGAGTAATAGCCGAGCAAATCGCATTAATTTCTCTCCTGTATCGTTAAACGAGATTTACGTGGGATTGTAAAGTACGTTCGGCAACGCGCAGCGATTTGGCGGTCCCTCCCGCGCGGTGATTCGACGATGCCGGTAACGGCATTACCCACGCAATCCGAGTTTTTGCTCGCATGTTCCTTAATTAGCTCATTTCCGAGCAATTGCGAAATATGAATGATGTATAAACGTCCGCCGGTCAATGTGAAATTTATCACCGCGGATAGATAAAAAAAGAGTTTACATTTGGGTCATCGCCGGCGTCACTTTATCTCCTTCCTTTCACCTTTCACTTTTCTACGATGCATTTTCAATCTTTTAAAATGTAGCTTTCTTGCAAAATTAAAAAAGAAAGACAAAAAAGAGATTTGTCGCCATTTCGAGCAGCCTTCGTTAAATTCCACCTCGATCAATGTCTGCAGACTTTGTAATATTTCACCATTAATATTCGCCGATCGCTATCACCATAGCAATTAACATCGCCCCGAGGAATTAATCAAGCGCACGGAGGGAAGCAGAGTGGAAGAGGGAGGGGGAGAGAGAGAGAGAAAGAGTGAGAAGCGACGAGGAGCAGAACGGGCGGGAGTGTCGTTCGGTCATTCATAAATTCACGGTAGTTTACTTTTAACGAGTCTCTCTTTCTCTCTTCGAGAGTCGTTTCCATATTTTGCCAGTTCAACCGAGCGGAACGCAATAAAATCCATTTTGCGTCCGGCGTAACGTAACGGAACGACGCGCGGGATCTTGCGATCCTTTCACCGACCTGTCGACCGTGGCTACGATAACGGCTCGGAAGGAGCCGCACGGCCGACGGAGGGCGATAGTGTAAATTTTGCCGCGCGAGCGATCTTAATTGCCGCGAGTGTCAGAAAGCGAGCCGCGTTCTTGCACGGACGGGCGTGCAATTCGGCGGATTAAAAGGCGGTAATCGGGCCTGCCGGCCGCGAAATCGTAAATCGCGTCACGTTCTTGCGCGCAACTTGTTGCGTTTCGTGATGAAAAAGAGCAACGTTCGCGGCGAAAGTCCGCGTGCGAAATGTAATTGGCCTCCGCCATTATGCTGGTTATGCACGTACGAGCGACGTGTAACGCGAGAAGAAAATGAAAGATACACATTTCGAGAGCGCGAAGAGCGGTTGCAAACCCGGTCTGGTGAGACTCGAGAATTCGTCTCTTCGTCGCGCGATCGTGAATTAAACGACATCACTCCGTCGACGGATTCGCAGTAGGATGAGCAGTACAATATCGGTGTTTCAAATGTCGATACTTTTGGATTCCATTGACGATTTTTATCTTTCGATATTAGCATGTATCGATATTTGAACAGATACATCGAACTTCCGCGGTCCGTAAAGCTCGTATCAGATTACGGATTAGAATTGAGATTGGATTGAAATTTAACCAATCAGAACAATGTTTGTTAAACTTGAAATTAGATTTCTTTGTTCTGATTGGTTACATTCTGGGGAGGATGTCGCATCGAAGCCGTAATGACCCCTGCACACAGGACGGAAATAAATGAGAGCCCATTGAAATATTAGCTAATAAATATGCATTCTGAATTAAAAGATTCAGCATTTAAGTATTTAAATATAAATGCGACCTCCTTTCCAAGTAAACTTTCCAAGTTTATTTCCACTGGACGTATCGTCACCGAAAATTGAAACCGTATAACAGGTGAAGATTTAAAACAGTTGCTATTTCTAAACCTTCTTTCTGTGGAAGATTGTAACTTTTACGTCAAACGTCATGTTATGACATAAAATATAAATAATTAATGTAAATGTACCTACATATTCCAGTGAAATGAAGCCAATAATAGAAATATCAACAATATCGATATCACTAATATCAATATATCTCACCTGATATATTTCTTATGTATCGATGTTTTTATTTACAAGTCGATACGAATTATCGATATTTTCTACTGTATCGTAAACCCCTAATTGACAGTCACTCGCTGGGAAATTGCGTCGACGCTGCGCCCACAGTACAGATCCGGCGACGACGAGTTGAATGCGCCCCGAACGCGAATTCACGGATCTTTAGATTTCTTCGAAGAATAACAAGCCCGACGCGGCGAAGCGATCGAGAGAGAGAGAGAGAGAGAGAGAGAAAGTGAACTCAAACGAAGTATTAGGACGGCGAGCGCGCGACTATTTGATGATATTCACACAGAGAAGGGAACGCGCGCTCTCTCGACGGGGGTTTTTCTCCGGTCGGTTTTATTCGCATTCATCAAATGCGACGGTGCTCGCGAGCAATTCCGCAGTGAGAAAATCGCGGGCAATGAGATATTTCACGTCGCGCAATCTGCGACCGGTGAGTCACATTATTAACCGCGGGGAGTAAGAGAGCCGTGACCGCAGACAGCCTGAACAGAGGTTTCCCCCGACAATCGCGCTCGCCGGTTCGCGCCCGCAGCGCCGCTTGTATTTTGTAATTTGCGCTCGGTACGCACGCGGTGTGTACAAAGGCGAATATCTCGGTCTCGGTCGGGGAGACCGCGTCGCGTGGAAGTCATTAACGCACTCTAATTATTCCTCTCTTTGACATCCGCCCTGTCGTTCCCGACGTCGGCGTAATTAGAGAGGAATCGACACGCGCACGCGCGCGGAACGGGCGAGCTTTAAACACCGCGCTGTTCGAACGCGCGAATAACGACAGTGTCGGTTCTATTATTTTCACACATTGACGACCGTTGAGGAAAAAATTTTCGCTTGCCGTGAGCAGATTCCGAGAACTCGTCTACGTGGTGTTTGAAAAGACGAACATCGTCCTTGTATTTCAATCTATGTATAGATCCGTCTTTTGTAGTAAAATAGGTAAAGAAATTATCCAACTCTGAAAGATTAATAATTTTCACGAATAAAATGAATATATCTCTTCTACTCGGTAGGTTTCTTTTTTTTCTAAACATCTAACGAGGACTTCCTATTTTTCTTTGAATATACAGAGAAAAAGATTTCTTTTGGACCTAATATTTCTTTAATTGAAACAATATTGTCTTTTGGCATAGAGCAAATGAACGAATATTTGATTCAACAAACAGGATTGTTTTTCAAACAATAAATATCTTTACGTCAATTAACATATTTCTTTTGTATTTTCATTCGAACATTGCAATGGTAGTCACAAAGAATAAATTATATAAAAGAAGCAACATTTCTGCCTCAGTGGAATAATATTTAATATATAATGAAATAAATTATTTTTTACAGAAAACAAAATATCATTTCCTAATAATCCAAGGAAACCTTTTTCTCTGTGTACGAGAATTTCATAGAAAAATAGCGAATCTCTTGCATCAACGTAATATAATGCTACAATTTTAGCCTGTTATTATCGGCAAATAATACTATATTTTCCATCAGATAACATGGTTTATTCTAATGATTTTCATTCAAACAAAATAATATTTGATAATAAATTATGTTGTTTATATTAGGCAAACTTAGATCAAACAAACACGTATACTAAATCCAAGGAAACCTTTTTCTCTGTGTACGAAAATTTCATAGAAAAATAGCGAATCTCTTCCATCAACGTAATATAATACTACAATTCTAGCTTGTTATTATCGGCAAATATTTCTTGATAAAGTGGTAACCAGCCAGCGGAGTGAAGTCACGCGTACGTGACAGCAGCCGTCAAAAGTTAAGAGTCACTTTCGCGTTGTGGAATTCATTTCGCGAGGATGTCACTTTCCTCGGTATCATTGATGGATCGATCGTCGGGAAATTCCCTCCGTGTTTGTTCTTCTCGTCGAGCGCGCGAAAATGTCATTCGCTGATATAAAGACGACAGAGAAAAAAATAATATGTTGATTTATTATTAGAATGCTAGAGATCGAGAATGTTGCGTTGTCAGGGCTGTTATATATGTACTTACACATACCGATAGCATCAAACGCAATTTTATTTCACGATGTGTTCAATGAATCCCGATGAATATAATTAAATTACAATTCGGTGTAACTAGTCAGCTTTAACGCGCAACAACCAAATTACTCAATTATATTATAACAAGGTATACGTAGTGATGAAATGAAATTCCATTAAACGCTTAATTGTATTAAATAATATAACTCCACATATCACGCACAATACATTATGTTGCTTAAAATATGTATAAGTGCGTAAAAATTCCACGTTTATCACGTGGAATTCTCTCGAGTGGATTTCCTTGGCAATTATAAGACCGCTCATGTTTAAGAAAGACAAATTAAACTGCTCGCCGAAACGACGTATCTTCATTTTTAATTCTTCCTTCCAACATTGAGGACCCTGTCAAATAATCAAATAAAAATCAGAAATGACGTTAGAAAATATCAGTGTTTCGTGAATAATTATTTAACAAGATCCCGCCCTTTTCGTTCCGCAAACGATACGAGCAACGGAGACTCGACAATGTCCATGTACATCAGAAGGAATAATTCATAAGAGATCAAGATCAATTCTCCTGGCTCGGGAGAGCAGCGAGGTCGATCGACCGAGACAGAATCGACCGAGGCTGAATCCTCCGCGCTAATCCTCGCGCGCGCGCGCGCGCGATCGCGCGTGTGCAGTCCCGGCGTTATACAAACGACGTCAAGCGACATCGCGTTGTCCCGCCGAGATTTTCCCGGGTAAGGTAGCGACGTTCGTCGCACAAAAGACCACTCGGTGGGGACGGCGGAGGCAGCGGAGAGGAAGCGCAAAACTCCTCGTGAAAAGTTCGCCGATAAGAGCAACGGCGCGCAGTACGCCCGCGGCTGCCGCTCGTCGGCTGGGCACCGACATTGTTACATAAATAAACGCGGCTCGTCTAGACATCGCGGGTTTATCGGTTTTCAGTTTGCTCCAAACCGCACTGCCGTCTGCTCCTCCTCCCTGCGCAACCCCATCCCTTCAACTTCTGGGAGAGCTTTCGTTTCCTCCACGTCGTTTCCTCCCCCGACCAGCCATCCCCGACGCCGTTACGGCCGCCCATCACGGTGCACCTTAACAGGTATTGGGCTTAATGGGCCGCAGCCTTCGACGAATACGGTTTTTATACCTTTCCGAATATCGTCGTCACTCTGCTCCGGAGACCGCAAACATATCGATACTTGAATTTAGAATTATTCCACACTGTGTTACAGTGCAAACTAAGACGTTAAGAATCTTTTTCATGTGTATCGGTATAATAATTTATTTTCTAATTGGGCCTAAGTCCATATATTTATCGTTGTTGTTAGTCGTGTATTTAACGTACGTCGGAATCTTTCGTTCGGCAATCGTGAAAAAGATTTCTTTGAAGATGATGCATTATATCTATCTCTAATAAATATTAGAAAAACATGATTCAAATATTTGTGATGTTTTATCTTTCTCTGCATTTAACTCGCATGGAATAAATATATAAAGCGTGTCATTTAACTGCTCTGTTAATTATTACATTAATTTTTTTCTATTGACAAGTAATCAAACGGAAAAGTGACCTTAGTCCGATAAAAAAAGTTATATTTTTCCATCTCGCTAGAGTGCTAAATTTTGTTATCCCAAATCGCCCGAATGTTTCAAGGCTCTGACGATCGCACCGTTCCCGAACGAGTTCTCCAACCGAGCGTTGATCCTGCGGGACGGAAGATGCGGGGAATCTCGGGAGGAGATCGAGCAAGGATAACGCGAACGCGCCGTGTAGTAAATAAAGTCGGCGGAAGTGAACTCTTCATTCTATCTTCCGGGCGACCTCCGGAGGATGGAGAAGAGAAAGTCAGGATAATAGGATGCGAAGGATTCTCCAGAACGCGTATAAAGTGCGAATTGAAGTGAGCGTGGAAATGCGGGATGCTAGCGGGTAGAAATAAACAACAATTCTATTATGAATCCCGAGAGATTTCACGTTCTTAACACGACAGGATCGTAAGCGACGTTGCATGGCTAACGACGCTTTGACGATTTTAACTTGAGCCACATTGAATGGGTAATGAAAACGAACTCGTTATCAACCAGTTATCGGGAATAAAAAAATGTTAAATAGCAAATGTGAAAAAGATAAAACGCGAGACCCGACCAACGGATTACATTTTATGCCGTCTAATATAGATATGAATTTCACAGCGACCGAATTTCCCAGATTAAGATCGGATCGAAAGTCGCACCACAATCATATCCGTCTATAAATGAACCCGCTCGAAGTAACGAATAATGTGACATAGATTAACATGCCTATCTTTCTCTCCCTTTAACACATCTCGATATATATTTGGACGTATAATCATTCGATTATAATTTCACGATGCAAGTTAAATAACACTATTGGCTATTCTGCACCGAAAATCTGATCTCACTTGCATCGTGACATGTCATTTTCATTTCCATCCGATAAATCCGAAATAGTATGTTGAAATTCAGATATCTATACATTTAATAAAAGACGATGTATCTTTAATAATGCCCGAAATTAAAATACCTCGCTATTTCGATATTCACATGTGGATCGGTCCATCTCATATAGAACAAGTACGAATTTTGGTTTGGGCTTTCGAGAAAGAGGCTTTCATGAAATTCTAAGAGGAATCTAGTTGCTAGATTAGTTTTAAAACATCTCATTTTTATCAATTGTTACTTGAAATGTTGATAGTTCAAAAATATCAATATTTTAATTTTACCCGCTTTCTTTTAAAAGTGGCAACCATCTGAAAATATGTGGAATATATGTCATCCAAAAAATACGCTTACATATTGAGAACAAGTGTTGTAAGCTTATATACAGAACATATATTTTTTTTTCATGTTTTACATGAATTATAACTTTATTCTGCCTTTGTGTTTCAAACTTGAAATTTTTACAACAGTTTAGAACTTTAGCCAAAAATCAATTTTTTTTCCTATTTTGCTAGAGATACAGAGATACGTAGGCCTAAAATTAATGATCTTGAGAAAATAGACAACTTTCAAAGTGTTAAAAAGAAATAGGAGTCAAATCACAGAATCTACCTTTTTAAAATACCTTAGGCATCTTTTAATCCTCGTCATCGAACGAAAGTCATTATCGGGATGGCAACGAATATCTGGCATGTGAAACGCTTTGAAATTTGTAATGCGCGATGAATCAAACATAGATAGTGCTCCAAACGTTCCCTTAATGAATCCAGCAACATAATCAAATCGGAATATTGTTCATGCGGGCAGTAACTGCATTTCCGACATAGCAGGATTTCAAGTATTGACGTATGAAATTCTCCAACGGATGAAATATACGGCACGCGTGTCATGCACTAAATATTGCCATCGTGCGCGTTCGCCACGTGCAGATTTTACTAAAATATCACGCACCAACGTAAGCTCGTCTAGTGCTGTCTACCATAAAATGCTTTTCCCCCCGCAATTAAAGAGAATTTTACGATAAATCCATCTTCAAAGTTGACGATGCGATCGACGAGACGAATACTTTTCCCGCCCCTTTCTTGAAAGCCCAAAGAGATCCGAGGGTGCGACGGTGCCCTTTCGCGCCCGCTTCACGGCGTTGGCGCAACGCGGACAACATTACTCCATTACGCCGGATCACTCCGGCAGGTGAAAGCGATCGCCGCCGACAGTTTTAATCCCCGAAATGAGCGCTTCTTTGCAAACCCGCGAGGAGAGGAAGCGTCTGAGCCTGCAATCCTCTTCGTCGTACAGCGGATAAGAGACAGGCTTACGCCGATCCTCCCCCTACGCACAGATCCCAACGCTTGGTCTCCTCGTGTTGGAAAGTTCGCCAAGACTACCGTCGTCATGGGAAAGCGCGAGAAATTAAGACCACGAGGGATTTACGTAAGTAGATAATTAAGATGCGTAAACGTTTCGAACGACGTCCGACTTGAAATTATACGACTCTCTCTCTCTCTCTCTCTTTCTTTTCTTTCTGTGATTATTATTATCATTATTCTTGTTCTAATGTTACATTATTCTCCTCTCCGCTCTGCTGATACATTTAATATTAAATATTATACGAGATGTGCCAGATAACAAGATCAACAAACTTCATAAGGCCGTAAAACGGATTGAACAAAGATATACGATTTTGCAAACAACACGCTTTCGAGTTATTAATTATTAAAAACGGCTATGTATAGAGGCTTCTTCAATTAATAACTCAAAAATTTGCGTATTGTTTGCAAAACGGTATACCTTTGTTCAATCCGTTCTACGCCCTCACGAAGTTTGTCCCTGTTGGTCCGGGACACCCTGTACATTTTATTATACAAGCGATATGTATGCTTCTCTTCGTGTATAAGAAAAAAGGACAAAAGTATACCGGATGTCTTATCACGTCGCGAAGCATCTACGACCGCAAATCGCGGAATTTATTTACGATTCTCCTCCGTTATTCCGCACGTATATTATTAGTTGCGGCAGCCTCGGTCATACTGGGTATGTTCGCGTCTAAATAAATTACCGTTCCGAAAACACGAGGGTATATCGTATAAAGAATTAAGGGGAACATCAGACGCCCTGAACAACAACGTCTCGCGATACGATACGACGTGCGACGTTGTCTCGTATTTCGCCCCGCAACGTGACTCGTATTGTAAACAGCGCTTCGACGATTAATACGTAATCATACGGCGGAAGCGCCAAAGTGCGGTGAAGCGGCGCAAACAATCAACGAGAACGCTGTGAACTCCGCGCGGCGAGGACGACGAGGATGCGAAAAAGAGCGAAAACGCTGGGGGATGGCGACGGCGCGGAAAAAATGAGAGAGAGAGAGAGAGAGGAAAGAGCGGCTGCTGCGAGCCCGCTACATTTCGTGTGTTCCAGCCATTAATTTTCATTGCCGCGAGAGAGAGAAATGCGCTATTCGTGTCACCTCGAGTTCACCCTTTCGTTTAACAGGCTCTCACATCTCTACTACTCTTTTCTCTTCCTCTCTCTCTCTCTCTCTCTCGCTTTCTCTCTTTCTCTCTCTCCAGTCTACTCATTTTACGCACTCTTCCTTGCCTGCGGTATAAATCCCGTTAATTCTCTTAACATTCCCGGCCCATAGGATTGAAAAATGCCGCGGTATAACGTTCTCACGAGAGCCATTAATGAATTCATTTCGATGACGAGAGACCACCCATGAAACTGCACGGGAGACGAAAAGAACCCACCGGCTAAAAAAAAGAGAAAGAAAGGATTCTACGATCGTGACTGTACGCATCGCTCTCCCCGCGGAAAAAAAAGAAGTAAAACGTCCGATCCTCTCGCGAATGAAGTTTTCGACGGATTCGCATTCGCAAAGCATATCGACGACACTTTCCGCCTACACAACGTCGCGCAATTCGACGCTGCACGCGCTGCGGAGTTGATGCGCGCGGAATTGATTTCGTGCGGGCGCAGAGGCCGTTTGGCCCACGCGATGTTTGGTTATTAAGTTATCGGCGGAACGCGGCGAGGGGATGGGCGGGGAGTGATTTCATCCGGATACGCTAAGTGCCATTCGCTCTCCCCGTGCGTTCTTCAAACGCGTTTTGATGGCTGTGTAATGGTCGCGCGAGTTGCCAGATGTGACGGCCTTTCCGTAGTCGCGATATGAAGGGTGATGACGTTATCCCGTTAGAGCTAATTGAATATCAAAGAGGTTTAATGTAACTATCTCACTCTCCCACTCTTTATCTCTCCTCTTGTTATTATTACTATTATTATTTATTGAGTAAACGAAAAGTTCCATTTAGAAAATTATATACGAAAACGCTATGCCATAAATTATAGAGGTATAAAATAAAAAAAAAATATTAATATCGTATAAAGAATAAAATTAATGTGCAAGTTCAGTTAATACTTTTTGGAACGCATTATTGGATAATCCAATTATCAAATAAAATAACAAGGAGACGCGCCGAACGATACGACAGCGATATCAGTGAGAAAGTTCTCGTCACGAAAATGTGTGATCAACTCACCAATCAAATTTTTATAAAAGCATCTCTCTCTCTCTCTCTCCCTCTCTCTCTCTCTCTCTCAGGGTTCACAAGTAAATGATTGATTCTTTGGATTATTCGATTTGATAAATATATAATAAAAACTTTTGTATTAAATTTAACACACTTCATACGTCCCAAACGGTCCACTCAAGTTTTCGTGTACTCAAATTTGACACGAAGTGAATAAGCGAAGACAAGTTTAAAAGTAACACCAATATTATGTCCAATTTGAACGTAAAATTAATGTTAATTTGACACTGAAGTATAAAATATGTTAACATTTACACGTATTGAACATCGACACAACACAAAATGTTGAGATAATATAAACGCAATATGTTAAATCAACAAACGAGTATGTTAAAATTTGACACACAAATTTTAGCAAAGACCAATTTCGACATAAGTACAAAATATTTTTTATTGTGTACCAGACTTTTCATTGATGCAAAGGAGGATCGATGCTACATTGGCGACAGATTCGTGATATTTTGTTAATATCATGTCTATATATATTCCATAATCTGGCTTTCTATATAATACGTAGAATATATCATATAAATATCGACCAATTATCGACGATCTAGTTAGTACTTAGTCAGTATTATATCTAAGTCGAATCGTTATATTCACATACCAATCTGATGTGGATATGATATAAACTAGATAAGGATTGGATCGTCAACATAATATCTTCTAGATATCGCGATAAACTCTCACAAATATCAAGTCGAACATTAATTTCCACCTAACTTCGACTCGACTTCGGCACTATTTCCATCGGATTTTTCATCGGCACCCGAGTCTCCCACGTTCGCTGATAAATTACGCAATGTGTATACGTGCGCACACTTTTTTCCGCGATCTATTTGCACCAGACGAGACGATCGTGTCGCGTGACGCTGCGTCTCGCCGTAATTACCCAACTATATCGCCGACAGATAAAAGGGACACGGGCGAACGGATTCGAATTGAGCCCTAGCTGAAAAGTTTCCGCGCAAAATTGCAGCGGCGGCGCTTGCCGAGCAGCTGTACGCGTAGGCGCGTGGCGGTTGTGAGAAAAAATCGCCCTGTCAACCCTTATCTGCATGATTGATTGACGTCAACAGCATCGGACAAATAGACGGCCGGAGTGCCGTTGCCGTCATCGTCGTCGTCGAGCTGCGGGCGAAAGGAGGTGGCGATAAAATGACGAGAGGTCCGGAGGCACAAACCACGCAGAAAACCACGGGGAATTGCTTGACCGAGGGGCAAAAGGGCCCAGCGAGGGCCACGGTCCGTTGGCGATCAGTCAAAACAAAGGGACACATGGGCTCTCGGTTAGACCGGCGGCGCGGTCGACCGGCAGCCCGTGACTAAAGCTACGAAATATACGTGTGCAATCACGTGTGCAGACGCATGTGCTGCACCGGAATGCCCGATATTAACGTGGGGGCCGACGCGCAAAACGTGTACACGACGTTTCGTCCGTATTATTTCGAACGTAAGTCACGTACTTGTTATAATGAGCTTCGATCAAGTCTCAATATCACCAGGTCGAAACTCACCAGACCTTCCCACATCGTATTATCGTGTTTGGATACGATAGGATATGATATATACCTGTCAACCTGTCAAAATGACGGATCAGCCGAATTACATAATATAGTTAGACAGTGTATAATGTATATGCGTATTCGAACGCGATATACAGTAAAGAATTTTCTTTTACAAACGGTCCACCTGAATTTTTTCGGTTGTTCCAACATGGAGAATATGTTGAATGGTACGGATATTTGTTGAATTAACATATTCATTTTGTTAACGTATTATGCTTTAACACAATTACCATGTTAACCCTCTGATGGTAAGTTGGGATCAGATTGGACTCCACGGCGTTTATTTTACAGCATGCATTTATTTTACGCGCTGTTTCTCTTCTTAAGGAATGCTTCATATTAGTTACTTCTTTTACCCCCGCATTGTACATCGCATGAAAAATGAACAAAACAGAGCATGAAATCGAATCTCACCTTCCTGGATACGTTAAAAATCCACCTTGCCATTATAGGGTTAAAGTAACACGCAAATTTGGGCGGGCACGTTTGTGATACGAAATTTCTATGTACGAACGATTAGAAAAACTACAAAGTTTTAGCCCAAATGTAAATGTCAATGGAAGAAATGTTAGTTGACGTTAACCAAACACTTTATTAAAGCTTGGCTTATCTTCGAGAAGTGTCTCCGTACAGTCGATTCGCGACTATGACGTGTCCCAGATTTAAGGCATTGAGAACACAGACCGGCCGATCGCGCGAGGAGAATGCTTCAATCGTCGGGTGATAATCGCAGGAAAGCCTCGGGTTAACGCAGGTTAATTATCGCCTCGTTAAAATCAGCCGGAAATCCGCGCGGAAAGAGATTAGCGCGACCGCGCGATAGCGGTCCGTGAATTTCGCCGGGCGCACGAGACGCGAATGTAATTCCCCTTTGTTTCCCGTATCCCTTTTGTTAGTAACATCCCCGTCTTTGTTTCGGATTGGTCAAGCGACCGCAGTCAGAGCCGGCCGGCCGGCCAGAGAGCGGCGTATGTATACAGAAGGCAGCCGTTAACCTCGTTGAATCATGTTTATTCTGCGCGCTTACGTTACCACGAAGCGCTACTTCAGCGTCTGTTAAATCGACGCTTATGCACGCGTGTATAATCATAACTGCCGGGTCACCATCGACCCTAGCGCGCTCATGCGGGATCTAATTACGCACGACGACGATGAGACCGTCGGTCCCGCCGACGAAGTTCGACTCTCTCGGCGAAGTGCAACGTCCCTGACGGCGGCCCGATAGCCGGTCTCGTCCTCCCGGGGAATCCGAGAAACCAAGTTACTCGAGCTGGATTTAAGCATCGTGATACCGTTTATTGGAGGAAACCAACGCGACGCGACGAGTCGAGACGATTAAAAGAAATCAATTGATTAACCGAGAGCTCGAGTGAGGAGCGGGAAGATGAAGATAGAAAATAAATGTCTGAGAAGTAATACCGTTCTGGGACGACCGGAGAAGTTTTGAACGTTACCTTAATTCCCGCGGTTAAATTGCTGACAACCAATCAATGCGCGGGGGAGATGACGCGACGCGTCTCGATGATCGATACAGACGCAACCCCCTCGTTGCGTACTCCGTGATGGCCGTTAATTAGCACACCTGCGCGACTGGCCTTGAATCAATACGCGCCAAATCGAAGGTGCACATGCATTATGACCGGCGACTAACGAGTTCGGGGCTTTCTCAGCGCAATTAATTCGCGCCGACGATCCCGCTGTGTTGCGTCAGCGAGATCAATGCCCGTCCGTATCGAGATTTCGCCCGATCGCCACAAATCAGATGCCCCAATCAGAATCTCTCGAAACGACGAGAAATTTTTATTCGTTATCTTTTATACATGTGAATCTTAATGTATTATAATTTAATTTATCGTTCGCGATTTTTCTTCAATCAAGGATATCTTCGGGATGATTTCACGTCGAAATTCGAACGATCCAGGAATTGATTAGGCGCGATGTCTGCGTAGAACTACTCGGACTCGGGGTTCCCCGAAGACACGTATAAAAAAGAAATCGCTCTTTCGCCGCGTTCGTCGAAGTCGCGTGGAAACGCCGATCTCGATCGAGCGTTAATGTCGACGCGCCGTCGGGCTCGTAAATTTTTACAACGCGCACCGCCGGCGCGTGGCTCTGCTCGCCAGCGTCGTCTGCGAAATTTCACCGCGACGTGGAAATTAATGTTAAGTGTGATTACGCCGCGGGACCGGCGCGTGCGTAACCCCGAGCGAGCTAATTCCCGCCGAGAGTTCACGCCACGCGAATCGCCGGGGTTATAAAAAGCAGCGACACACATACACAGGCGCATACGGGCCGGCGTGCGAGCGAGACGAGATGAAGATAATCGGCGCGACCACGGTTTACTGTTACCGCGAACACCATTTTCTCGTTTCACGACAATCGTAAACCGGCCGACGATCCGGCGAAAGCGAGGTATCCGACGGAGGAAAAGCACCGAATACGAAGACCCCGTGCCCTACGAGGATTTTCGAGCGGAGAGAGAACCTGCTCGATAAATAACACCCGTTTTATCGGCCCGAGTGAATGAAACGAACGTCTTCGAATTATACCACACGGCCGAGACTACGATGAGATGTACGGGGAATAATTCGTTATATCAACACCGCACGGTCAATAAACAAGCGAGCCGTTCGACGGGAATCGTAATCGCGTATAAAGTGATTCCGTAAGGCGAGCGAGCAATGAAACATAGCACTAATTACAACGGTCAACACAAAACTGTATCCTGTATGTATATAAGTCGTTGATTACGATTAATTTTGTTGAACACAAATATAACAATTAAAATCCAAACTTAACTCTAACTTTCGTTATATAGTAAAAAATTTCGAGAGAATTTGACATTCGAGTGATGTGGGAGGAAAGAAGAATGTCTTCAAAATCGTCTCTTTTACGGCTAATTGTTTACTTTGGGATAAGCAGTCTCGTATGAAAATTTATTACGAAACAGAGTATGCCATACTGTTGCGAGAAACTTAATTCTAGCTGATAACACATCGCTTAAGTTTCACTCACGACAGAAGATATTGATAAAAAGTTTCGAGAGTTTCGAAAATTTACCTCGCTATTACCAAATCAGTTTCTTTTCTTCTCTTTTTCTTCACTGTAATATTATTCCGATTTTGATGACGTTCAGTTCTAAGAGGATCATTTGGCGATTTTGTGTCTACTGTTCCTTCCAAGATACATGTCAAAAAAAGGACAGGAGCGACACAGACTCCTGAGGCCATCTGGTCCCAAACTCTCCCAAGTCCCGCACGCCGATGTCACCCGCGAGAAAATCTAACGACGTTCGTGTCCCTTCCTTCCGAGAGAATCGATGCTCGGGGAATTATGAGAACCCGGTTCGGCGGGAGGGGGAAGGATCGGAGGAGGGCGATCGAGGGTTCCTTCTGGTGTGCAACCGAGACCGTCCGTCCCTCCCTCCCTTTCCCGCATAGCTCGCAGTTACAATCGGAAAGCCGCCGTTAATCTCAAGAGTCGCGAGAGGACGGAGGTTCGAGGAGTAATTAAAGCGCGGACGAGTCTAATATCGGGTTCGTGCGGGAAAGAGAGGACGAGAACGCAAGATCGCGAGAAACCTCCGCGCTCCGCTGCTCTTCGCCTTCTTCTCTTTCCCTCTCCGCCTTCTTCTCCTTCTTCTTCTATTTCGTTCCCGCGGATATTTCATCCGGAGGCTGGGCTGTGTGCCTTTCCTTGACGAGGATCGCGCGCTCTCTATCTTCCTCTCCCTCCCCCCTCCCCTTTTTTCTTTTTCTCGTCGACGAGAGTCGAATTCATAGTCCTTAATCGCTCGAGGGGGGTTGAAAGGCGGGGGGAATTAAACGCGGACCGTATCGAGCAGTCGCGAGTGGACCTTATCATCCGCTGGAAAAAGAGCGAGTAACGGCCGTCTCTCGAAACTTGCACGCGCGTTCTCGTCGAATCACGGTCGAGTCTCGCGAGTTACGCTACCCAACTTTTCGTATTTTTTCCCCCTTCCGCGCGAACTTCCGCACGCTTGATACGCCGGTCAATTATGATCTCGGATCGGCGCCGCGAGACGCCTCGGACGGCTCCTCGTCGCGCGGGGACACAGCTGCGGCCCGTGATGCGGTCCGGTAATTAAATCGCGGCGGGGCACTAGTCGCGGTTAATTGGCGGGCCGAGAGAAGGAGCTGTTGATTTAGACGAGCCTCTCCGCCTTTAAACTCGTTTATCCGAGGCGGACTCTATACCAGCGTGAACTGATTGCGTATTTAAGCTAAACTTATTTGAAAACCGGAGCGCGAATCTGTATAATTTATTATTTTCTCTCGTCTGGTACAGAATCGTGATAATCCCTCTCGACGGTAGTATTTTCGTTTCGATTTCTCTCACTCCCACTTTTAGAGTTATTACGAAGACACTTGTGTGACACACTTTATGTCTCGTGAACACGTTAAGTATTAATCACATTTATGCGAGTCAACTAATTTCGTCTTCACACGTCCGATATTTATGAAATATAATCTAATCGTCATGTATTTCTAATATTTGACACAGATAAATCTTCCAGCGGTCGAAATAGCGGATGCTTTTATATCGAGTTCTTCGCAGTTAATATCACATACTCGGATCGATCAGACTTTGCATGTACGCGCGAGTAATTTGCATTTCTTGCATAAGTAAAACAAGTCTCCGATATTTGTTTTGCTTCCGGCACTCCGGTGGTAATTTGCATGCTGGAGAGAAGAGATGGAGAGTATGAGAGGAGTATGAGATAGAGAAAAAGCGATGGAAAACAAGAGAAAAGGAGAGAGAGAGAGAGAGAGAGAGAGAGAGAGAGAAGTTGATGCGTTAAATTGTTTTACCGTCTCGTCTCGTTCTAGACTTTTCGACGGGGCCTAAAAACGTTCTCATTAACGCTGCGCGCATCCCGACCGTCATTGGTGTTTGCTCAACGTCGGCGCCAATAACGTCGCGAGAGCGTGTACAGAGAGAACCGCAAGTCACAAAAGGTGTGCGCCATTAAAACGCGCGTCGAGGTATGCGCGAGAAAATTGCCGAGTAATTCGAGGCGCTCGTCGATCTCGCCGGCGATATAAATCGGCGCTCCATCGTTCTATATTCAATTACTCGCTCTTCTTTCTCCCTCTTCCTCTTCCCCCCTCTCTCTCTCTCTCTCTCTCTTTCATCCTGAATTCATTATCGGCATGGCCAGCCGCCAAACAGCATCGCATAAACGTTTCACGCACGACGATACCCGCATCCGCGAACGCGGCGCGAGTGAGCGAGCCGACGCTCTACGACATTGACGTTAATTGCTCGGATGATGAATGAAAAGAATGTCGATTAATCGAGCCCTTGCGCGAACCAGGCACGTAGTTCCTCGAGGAATCACGATGCGCCTGTGCCGAGCGGTTTCGGCTAAAAAAACAGCCGAATGAAAGACACGACCGGCCGAACTTTCTTCACGCTATAAAAGGAATTCGCGTTAATAAGCATGTTCTCGATGAAGGATCCTCGCGAACGAAAGGAGGAATTCGACGGTGTGTACATTTACCCTTTCGGCGGGAAAATTTCGGGACGCGTTTATCGCGCCGAGGATCTGCCGGCCGGGACGAGAGAAGGAGAGAAAGATTTTTTCGCGAGCGAGGCCGCGAGCAAAGCGGAGCTAATTGATTCCTCGCATTAATGGCCGGCGAAACGCATGTGCGAGCGTACGCATCTGTACTGCGCGCAGCTGGCGTATCTCCCGCGTGCGTATGCACGCGCGCATACGCGATGCAAGCGCACACGTACAGGTAATGACGTATGACGAATGCGCTCGTCGTCGTCGACGTATATAAGCGACGTACATAAGCGTATAGATAGAACGCATCGTACACGCCGCGGCAATCGGTCGCCGTTTCGTTACTTCTGATACCGCGGTTTATTTCATAATAGCTAGTTGGCGATATTACGAGCGCGTCTCGATCACCGGAGTCATTCGAAACCTCAGCGATATCGGATCGTGCGATAGTAATCCTCCCTGCGCCGTCCGGGCAACAATCGCTCGTGCATCGCTCATATTTTGCGTCCGATATTCAGGGACAGATGGATTGCATATCAGACCGGTCTTTTTCGTAACATTCTTAATGGTACCATCGACTTCCCGAGTAACCTCAATTCTCTTCGGATTTTTGCCACCTGAAAGGCATCCCCGAAATTCCTCTTTTTCATATCTCTATTTACGAAGTACTTTAGATGGTAGATTTGAAACGATCACATTTCTATCTTAACAAACGATTTCCTCAATTCGGTTGACTTTTTCAGTACGCTTGCCACCTTGTCGCGAGAAAAGTTCAGTTTTGACCGATGCAGCTTGATATTCTAATGCTCTTGTTTCTGCAACGAGCGTTCGTTTTTTGTTATCAAAGGATATATCGCCCGTTTATACGGTACAGTGAGTAAATAAATAAATAAACAAATCAAATATTGCATATTTCACCGTCGAAGGCCTGAAATCGAGCCGCGAAGCGAGCGCCGTTTATAACCTCCATGTGATCGCGATCTTATCTCCCCACCTCGAAGGCTGTTTCCTCTTTCTCGCGTTTTCCAGTAGCGCGCCTCGGCCTTCTTCCTCCGGCGTCGCTGAAATCGACAAAGCCGCGGTTTCACCGGCGAGGCAGACGGCGTCTCGCAGGTGCCGAAAATCGCGTCACGGCCCTGCTCGCACAGCCGGTCGCGAACAGGTATTCCGAGGCTGCGGGCAGGTATGTACGCGGCAGGTCCGCTCGTACACGCATGCGTTTTCGCGCACGCACGTACGTGCGTGCGTATTGCACGAGTGCACACGCGGGGCGATTCGCGAACTATAGGCACCCTTGGGGCCAAGGAATGCCCAACCGGTGGTATAGTTTATGCATTGACCACATTCCTCTCCCATGCCTCGAACGCTCCTCTTCCTTCATCCCTTTCATTTAACGCACACCTACGTCCGGCCGGCCTCGTGTACACACAAGGCCCGCCCGTTCCTATAGTTTCGATTTAAGCACGGCTCTCCCTTCTCTCTCTCTCTCTCTGTTTCTCTCTCTTTGTCTCTTTCTCTTCTCTCCCCCGTTTTCTCTCTTTCTTCTTATCTCTCTCTCTCTCTCACAGTCGAAAGGTCTCCTTATTGCACGGACAAAGGCGTGCGCGTACGTCCTCGCGCCACGACGTCGGGCTTAATCGCTCTCCACGAACCCGAAGCCGAGATGGTTAAGTCGGAGCTCCGCTCGGCTAATCGCTCCGCACGGTCACGCTGCGCGTGCAGATTATGCAATTAGCGGCTATTCAGGATAACGATTACGCGCCTAAGCGACGACTGTTACACGCGCACGATGTGGGGCACCGCCGGCGCCGATGCGTTCGATTAACTCTTTCGCCCTCTGGACCCACCGATCGGTCGAATCTTCGCCCGGCCGCTCGCAACGATACGAGCTTCGATCCGCGAATCGTCGGATTCCACTCGGGGCGTTTGCCCGATCGCCCGATCCTCAAGATCCTTTCGAGGCTTCCTTTCCTCTCGCGAACGTTCGATCAACCGTCGCGTTTGACATCGTCGAGCATTAGAAAGGGATTAGAACATACGTGCCGCGGGATATTTCCAAACGCCGTTATTTTATTAAGTTATTTTATAATGAGTCTAGACTCGATAAACCGTGACGTAAAAGGCGACGTTTATATATAGGCGTGACACTTTATATATAGAGCCTTTCAGCTTTTCCTTTAAACGACCTAGTATTACGAGCATCTCGCGATAATTACACTGGGAAAAGAAGTGCTGCCGTTCGAGTAATATTTACTTAATCGAAGTAAAAACTGTCACTGCAGTACTGCTTAGCAAAAATTATTAGAAGTAGAAATTGACTATGTATATGTAATATAAGATTTCCTTCGTGTAAATAGACATTTACTTGTATACGTATCAAAACAATTGCGATAAGTATTGAATTCATAATATTGAGAACGTCAGAATTTATTTTCAGAAAATATTTACTGGATAGAAGAATCTAAGCTTAAAATCATTAGGTTTCCTCAACGGGAAAGAAATATTACATAATTCTAGTAAATACTTTCTCAAATTTAGAACCATGTTACACTTACATTCAGTAGTTCATTTACAAATTAAGATATTACTACCTTCATAACTCCGTAATAATATTATTATTTTCAATACTTAATCAATATTTATTGTAAGCTATTAAAGTATATTTAAATTCAGAAAATATTATTTGATTTAATGATTTGATTAAGAGGTTGGAAAACAGTAATTACGTTTACTTGATTCTAGCACTATTTTTTCTGTATATATTTTACAATTCTGAATATTCAAATTCTTCAATTGGCGATTTTTTTGGAATTTTTGTCCCGTAGATTCCTAAATTTCAGAGCAACTGGATCTCGACTTTTTTTTTGTATGACTTCGCGACCTCTCCAGAGCTCATGTGTTATTATTTGCTGTCACTGAGCTCCAGAGAACCGTTACATCACCGTGGAGAGTTTCCGTCTCAAAAAGCCTCGAATAAAAAATAACCACGCGCGCCAATGTTAGTTATTGCGAGCGATCTCGAATAAAAAATAATTGCGCGCGCCGGTGTTAGTTATCGCGAGTATCACGTCGTATCTCGAATTCATCGTCCATCCTTTTAATTCGACTCAATTCGTATGCAGGAGAGCACATCCAACGAACTAGAACGCGATAAGAATCACAGGCTAATGGTGGATATTCGCCGCGATAAAATATACTAACGAGCAGTGAAATTAAACAGATCGGGTTTGCGGGCTCTCGAATGAAGCCGCCTTGCATTTACGGAGCGACCAGACTTGAATAAGCTTTACACGCGAGTACACGAATTCCTCCGACGCGTTGCACCAGCCTGTTGCTGGTGCACTTGTAAAATTAAGGACGCTCGAACAGACGGACAACGCGATACGCATTAAAGGGAAACGTTCGACCGCGGGTGAAATCCGCGTAGCCGCGGAAATGCACGAATCGAACCGCTTCTTGGGAAGAGCCTTCCTAAAATTCACGATATATATTTCATTGATTAAGAATTTTACTTGATCAAAAACTGGCGAATTCACTTACAGACATTCGGTCGAACAAAAAAGTGAAATAATGACTAAAAATAATTATGCTTACGAAGCAGTTTTATTAAGAGAAACGGCGGAAACATATATAGAACATCCTTATTTTACATTGTAAATTTAATGGCGGGAAAAAAGTGATATAAATGACCGGATGATAGCGCTGCATTTTTCCCGAGATGACGTAGAAAGCGGTGAATAAAATGAAGATATTGATACTGAATGCGATACACACGTTGGACGAACATACGGAGACGGTTTTCAGTAGCACTCGGAAATTGATAACGCGTTCCGGAATCGACGAATCTAATTGAGACGCGAGAATATTGAAAAATCACCGGCCGGCCGACGACAGTGACGACCGCAAGCGAGCGAGAGGCTGCCAAGGAGAAAGACGGAAAACTAGAAAGCCGAATCCTCCGGACTCGCCACTGCAAAGACGGCCCATTGACTCGGAGTCATTGTCGGCGGCCACACTACCTCGGTCACATGTATGTGCACGCAACACACAGCGCAACACAAGCACGTACACAGGCACACGCCGTCGTGTATATACAACACTCGGCGTCAGGCCGAGCGTATAGTTAAATGTGGGAGCGCCTTAGGTCAGACATAATAGTGTGTTGGGCTGCAGGTTAAACTGCCGGCGGGCAGGCAGGTTGGTACGAGCAAAGGAATGCCGCGGGATTAAAAGAGAGCAAAAGGGCCGAAGGGGCCTCTCCGTCGCTCGCTCGCGCGAGCCCCTCCCGTCGTCTTTCGTCCTCTCGCGGAGCACGAGACCGAGAGATACTCGTCCTCCCTCAGCTGTTCTCGTTCACCTCCGCATCTCTGCCTCCGTCTCTCGCCCGTGTTCCTGCTTTCGGCTCCTCCTTCTCCTCGACAAAAGCCCGAACTTTTCGTCACACACATCCTCTCTTCGTCCTCTCGCCAGCCATCGCCGAGCATTCGGCCGCTACTCTTTCGCTCTCACGCTTGGAAGCCGGCGAGAAAGACGACGAGGTGTGCGCGAGAGACGGAGAGAGAAAGACAGGAAGGTGCAAATATTTTTGGAATGCGGACTGCAAGGATTCGTTTCGGTGTTTTATCACTTCTAATTAAACGCGAACTTGGACGAATAGTGTATATCCTGTTTTGCATGTTAACGCCGAATTCCGCTTCTCGTTGGGCGGAAAGGAGAACTTTCGCCTCTCGCGCCGAGAATTGGAAAATTTCCGTAACTCCATTTTCGACGGTTATAAACGCCGTTGCAGTTAAGGTAAAAATTCCAATGTCCGAGTGCGCCTCATTCTGGCTATTCTTGTTGTTTCGGGATTTTTTCGATGCGAAATCAAGCCGAAATTCTCCTATATTAAACCTTTAATTCTACAACACAATAGGAGCTAAAATAGCAGAACAGATTCAATTTCAATTCTAATAATGTAATATAATCTCTGCTTTGACCCTGATGATGTCTTAAATTTCCGTTTTCACTGTTCCAGCGTCAAAATTAATTGTTGAAGGTATCATTAAAATTCAATCTGCAATTAAAGATTCAAGAGAGAAGTTAAAAAGTATCAGTATCGTAAAAGTAGATTCTTATTAGCCTATAGGCTGTCTAAGCAGGCGCGAAATATCCTTAAGAGCGTCAGAGTAGCATCAAAACTTTGACTCGAAAATATTCAAATTTCCAACACAGGATATATTTGTCTTTATATTGAATATATATAAATATTTTACGTTTAAAGATTAATTTATTAATTTATTCGTATTTAAAACCAAAATAACAAAAGAATGCCCACAGTTAGGCGCGTGTCCAGGCAGTGGTACATTTATCTTATACCCGAAATTAGAACTAGCGAAAGGAAGGTACGAAAGGAACGTTCTTTGAAATATCACTCTCTCACAAAAATCGGAAAAAGCTCTGCTCTCCCCCTCCCCCCTTTTCCCCTTCTGGTTGCCCGCACCCTCTTCAATAGCGGTGCACGGCTTTCTCGCGAGGCGCGCTTCGTCACACGCGCCGCGTTACTCTTTTTCCTCCTTTTGGCATCCCCGGCCGTTGCACTCTTACTCTCGCGTGCAAGAGGCGGAGGGAGGACGAGGGGAGAGGGGAGAAGAAATACGAAAAGTTTCTCTCGAAGCGGGTATTAGTCATCCGAGCCGTCGTCTCAAATTGCATTGTGATTCAAATGTGTTACAAAGAGCGTGCTACGGCGACTTCGGTGAATTTCCACGAAACACTACGCGCTATCGAAAGTTCGTATTTTCGTTATCTATTCACGCTTCTGCCTTGCTCTTCTTCTTTCCGTCATTCTTCTCCCTACCAATTCCGCGAGGTGATACCGCGATGATCCCCCCTCGGCCTGAGCCAACAAAGAAATACCGCAAGGCACGGCGGGAACCTCCGCTCAAACGAGTCTCTTCAGAAAAGGACAAGATGCGCCATTCATCGCCACTGTGTGTGCTCTTCTTCCTTTTCCGCCCTTTCCGTTCTTCGTCCCTTACGAAAAACCTTGCGGCTCTTTCGTCAGAAACGGGTTCGCGTTCTCTCTTCGCCGTCGCTTATATATTGAACGTACGAGAGACTGGCGGAGAGAGAGAGAGAGAGAGAGAGAACAGTGAAATAAGGAAGGAAGCGTAAGGAAGAAAGATAAAGCGGGCGCGAGGAGGGAAGACCGAAAAATTTTTTCGGGGTATTACTCATCCGAGACACCGCATATATCTCCCTTCCCCTGCGACTTTCTTTCTCGTATTATTTACATTGGAATCCTGATTAATTCCTGGCCGGCGAGGTCCCCGCGCGATTCCCTCCGCCGTGCTGTCTCGCTTCTCCCTGCTCCTGTGACTATCATCCGGCCATCGAGATCCTGACGAATCCTCCGATTATATGGGGCCGTGAGAATCGCGATACCCAAGAGGACTGCGGACAGACGGTCGGTGGCTCGCTACATACATATTCATGTGCGTAATCGCGCGCGTGTATGGAATGCGAGAAAAATATGAAGTGCGCGAAGGAAGGTTGCGTGTACGTAATTAAATACGTCCTAAGCTTCTGTGAAGTATAATGATATATGTATATTTTACGTTCAAAGTCTGAATATCCGTATTTAAAGTCTAAAACAACAAGAATGCCCGGAATTAAATATATGCCCAGGCGTTGGTTCTTTTACCTTATGGAATGTGAGAAACATGAGGAAAGGCCAAAGAAAAATTACTAATACGAAATGAACGAAGATCTAAGGCTTCTAATGTACACACGAAGAATAAAATGAAATATAATCTTCCTCGATAGAAAATATATTTTATTAATTTATCAGTGATAAAAAATATACGAATAGAATGCATCGTCCCAACGTTCTTCGAACGGCCATTATTATTTTAACGAATCAATAAAATAGATTTAACGGAGAACGGTTAAATCGGAATACATAATACGTAATACGCGTCACGGTCGTTTTCATGTGCGACTGCTGCACGCACGGGAGTTTACCCAACCTCGGGATAGGACCCGTTGTCGGACGTTGACACGTCGCGATGCTCGCGCGGAGCGACGTAGAATTCTACGGATGTGTCATGCACGACGTTATGAGGTGACGAGATATCCCTTCGCGAACGAGCCGATACACTCCGGCGATATGTTACCGTCGCGAACGCTCCGCGCGATCCGTTATCAACGATTCCGAACAGTGAGGCATTGATCTTGTATAATTGGTTCAAGACGGTATTCGCATCTGATACCACGGACAACAAGGACGATAACTATTAGGAAGCGGCGACGGGCCATCGCGGCACTGAAACGACAAGCAATACGAAGAGTAAGAAACGCGCAGCGCATTCGTCAGCATATTCCCGGTTCGTTGTTCCCGGTCTCGCGCGCGCTGATGCGTAAATCTCCGATAGAAATCTCAGAATCATAAAGCCTCGGATCTATAAATTGTTACTTCCACGGGTCCCCCGTTCCATCGATCCTCACCACCGTGGATCCTCGCATTCCCGCGAGAAAACATTCGTGTTCTCCTCCGATTAATGCGGCTCTTCGATTTCGTGATTAATTCTCCGAATGCCGAGAAGCGTAGTCACATAAGATAGGCGAAAACTGTCACGAGTGCGATAACTTCACACGCGGAAAAAAAATTAGTCTCAAATCAAGAATAAATATTCTCATATAGGCAAGAATATTCTTCTTATAGATGATTTTTGGCCTTAATTTGATTGAATATTGATGCAAATATTATTTGCATTCGATTCAAGACTAAAAATCTTGTAAGAATATTATAATATCCTTGTTCGTATATAAGAATATTTATCGCTGATTTAAGACTATTTCTTTTTTGTAGAACTCAACATGGCAAAAACGGCCTGTAAATCACTTGTACATCAATAATACTTCAGAATGATGATCATATAAGTTACGGTAGTTATTTGACATGTTTATTATTAAGAGAAATAATAACGTGGCTCTTACGTTGAATCTTTATATTAAATTGTTATCCCTCCTTCTAAAAAGAAAAGCCTTCATTTGCACGAAAATTCTTCCAGCACTTTTGGCAAAACTACTAGAAAACTAAGCGGCGTTGAAAGGAATAAACGCGCAGCTACACCGCGAAAGTCCTCTTCGTATTAGCGTGTGTCGCGAAACGAACGTAATCGCGCTTTTCTACGCGCTCCCGAAGCGATTATTTCCCGATAAGACGTGGCCCAGATCCACTTCAAATTACTTTTCCCCGTCAGCAGTTTTGATTTCAGCCGCCCGAACGCTCATAGTCTCGTCCGCTGCGAAAACATCGCCGTAACAATCAGCACGCGGAATCGGCGAAGCGTCGCCGCGGGCTTAACGTATCGACGAGATGACGCTTTATCACCTACAACGACTTCGGCACTGATGCCGATTCACGCGGGATAATTTATAATGCCGTGCAGCAGCGACCCGGACAAAGAGCGTATTTAACGCGCCGCGTTGCGCCCAGACAGAGATAGCGAAAGAGAGACAGAGAGAAGCGAGAGAGTCCCGCGATATATTTCGCCGCGGCGAGGGAAGGAGAAGCAAGAAGACTACGGGGCGCCGCGAAGCGAACTAGTTCGCGAACTTGGGCTCGCGGGGACTCGTTACGCGATTGTTAAACCGTGCAAAACGGCACCTCCAACTTCGCCGACGGGTCTATATACCGCGCTTAAGGCGGCGGACTGTCGTCGCTTCTCGGAGTTCGTGCCGGCGGGCGTTTTGTCGTCGTGCTGTCGTCGCCGAGCACAACCGAATGCGCGCTGTTTTGACGGATTTTCCGAGCTTTCGGCTCGACGATCGCGGATCGACGCAGAGAGCTCGGCGCGAGCGCGCTATCCACGTAGATTCGCGCTCGAGAGTCACGAGACTCGCGCAAATCCGTGGGATCCTTTCGCGAATTGTCGTCGTGGAAACCGCGGCGTAAAGCTTCTACAGTTCCCGGTCGCTGAAACGTCGATTCCTGCGCGACGGGCGGAACAAACATCGTGCGAATTCCGGGCGGACAAAGTTCGTATCTCGCTTCGACCGATGCGAGCTTTAGTAGCGCCAAAGAGTGCCTGATGCTTGTCACAGTGAAGGAATTGCAATATAAGGAAAACCATTTTTATAGTAAATGTCATTACAATAGTGACAATAATGATAATGATAATTCTAATAATGATAATATTGATAATATTAATAACGATAATGATGCTAATGATAATCTTATATGTATATTATTTTTACTCTTTTGTTAGAATAACAAAATATACGCGGAAAAATTCGTGCAACCGAATATTCCGTTGCCTGAAGATCAGACAAAAATTCGATTGTGGGAACAGAAAGATACCTACGAGAAGTGTCTATTCAATTGATGGTATTCTGTTACCTCAGTCGAGTTTAAATAGAGTCGAATATTCAGACGGATATTTCCAACGTAAAAGTATCAGAGATATCGTATCTCGTCACCGAGTTTTCATCTGGTGCCTATTCGATTACGCGAACTGAGATTTCTTTTCCTTCGTAGTTGGCGGCGAAAATGACTATTTTTAAAGTGATTAACCCTGACAGTAATATATCAGGCTTACGATGCCTATATGCTTTCTATTGCTTTCCTCTCATGTTTTGTACAAGACGCTATATACCATTTCTATTCTTTTATTACTAAAAAAAAGATTAAGTCTATGTGACCGCTGCTATCAGTCTGATCCAATAATCCATGTTTCAATCCACTTTTATCGACAAAAATTCCTCTAAAAGTGGTTTAGAAACCTCTTGATTGGCTCAGAAACCACATTTCAGATATTTTTATCGATAAAAGTAAGTTAAGAGAAGGGCCAATGAGATAACTGGTTTCTTGGTGGCAACCAATATACAAAAATAATCAAAATTGACAACAATTGATAATAATTCATAAAAAGACCAAAAAAAAAATGCAAAAAGACACGATTTTGAGAATATCTTCCATGACATACGCTTAAGAAACATATGGTGTCACTTCAGCTGTAGCTTTTTTCAATCTTTCCCCGGAAAGAAACCGAAGAAATATGTGGAAAAATGAAAAAAAAAAAAAAGAAATCCCCCCATTTTCTTCATTTTCATTTATTCGCGGAAAGAAATGGAAGTAACCCCGTGGAAAAATCGGAAACCCCCGTGTTTTTTTCTCCGAGTCCTCAAAACTATAACTTCAGCGTTAAGATCACACACAGGTGTTACCTTAAGAGTCAACCATCTGTTTCCGTTTGTACCGAGGATCGCGCGGATTTTCCCAGCCGCGAGTCAGGCGGACGCGCTCGTCTAAAATAAAAGCCTCGTCCGACGAGACGAGCGCTCGCAATCGCAAGCGATTGGCACGGATTTCGAGCGAGCACACACGGGCGACGTCGTCGTATCAACCGTGTACCGTGTCGCTTCCGCTTCTCGCGCATAGTTCGTCGGGCGAGCGACCACGAGGTTGCACCGTAAACTGCATTACGGTCGACGCGTACGCTAAGGGACGGCGCCGCCCCCGAAGCCGCGCTTAATCTCGATGCGATTCCCTATTCAAACACCGTTTTCTCCGCTCCGCCATTGAAATGGTAACCGACAGGCAGCGCGCGAGAAGTTCGCTCGTTTACGAGTCGCCGTGTTAGCGTGCGGCGCCCGCGAGCTGCGCGACCAACGCTGAATATTTCATACACGCTGATATCTCGCCGAAAGCGCGTCGGCTTTTACCAGTGCGTGAAAACGTCTGTTAACGACGGGAATAGTTTCCACCCGCGTAGCGTTCGCCCGCTCGCTCGCTCCGTCGAGTTCATTTCTGTCGCTAATTAGTTTTCCAGCCGTCGCGTGGGAGGAGGCGCGAACTGAAAATAATACCGCTTCCGAAGCGCTTAATAATCATGAGAACGGGATCAACGAGCGGGACATTGTCACGTGCTCGCGTAATTAAAAGTCGCTGATCAAGGAGAGCCGACGGGTAACCGGCGAAGAAACGCGAAAGCGCGGCCAAGGTGCTCCTCTCGCGCGAGTCCCTTGTCGTGAACGCCCCCTCGGCGCGGCCTTAATTACCTAGCCACGTGGCGGCTTCCTCTTACTCTCGGCGCAGGTGGAACGCCGGTGCTTTAATACCAGTGAATTTCGCGAGGTCACGTGTAATTAGAGCTTCCAGCGCGGCGCGGAGCGGCAGACGGCGAGTTAAAAGCGGAACGCGGCCGCGGCGTAAATTCTCCTCCCCCACGTTGTTCTTTCTCTTTCTCTCACATACTTCAGCCGCGAAAAGGCATTCTCCTTGTTTCCACCCACCACCCGGTGTATCCCGCCCTTCGTCATCTCGCGGGCTGCTTCGGGGCACGACCGCCATAAACGTACCGCGCAATGAAGTGCTCCTGGCGTTAACGAACGCGCGTAAATTACGCACCTACGCCTACCTCTCTCGCACACCTCGGGCGTCTCTCCCTCCGTCCTCGTCTCTCGCCCGACGCCTCTCTTTCTCCCTCATTTCCTGCCCGAGCGCTCCGGGATGCGGGCGGAATCACGGTAGTAAAATGATCGAGTAAAAGTCACGATTAACATCTTAACAGTCGTCCCGCCGATGTGGGCGATTAAGTGAGCGTAAAAATGGAGCGGCAGGGAGGGGTGGAAAGTGGAAGGAAATAAAGTCTTGGGAGATTAAGCTCTCGATCCGGAGCGACATTTCAAAGAGCAGCTGTGGCCTTGTTTGTTCGTCGATTCGCCGTGAAAACGTTGCGGAGGACGAGACAGGCGGAAGGACGAAAGCGAGGGGGCTTTACTCGACGACGTTGCGGATCTCGGTTTGCGTTTTCGCCGCTCGGAAGCCGACAACAGAGGCGAATCCGTCGGGGAGAGCAAAGCCGGGGCTGCGGTAAAACTGTTAAACAAAAGCCACGACTACACGCGGTCGCGGTGGTTTTCACATAGCGAATAAGCAGATAGCCGGTATCTTCCACGATATACACGCGCTGAGAGCAAACACCTTCTGTCGGTACCGTCGCGTTTGATTAGAGGACAGACACTTGTGGAAACAGCGAGATTTACGGTGGCAAAAGGCGGCGGCGATAAAAGATGTAGAAAAAGCGTATCTTCGGATTGTTATGCGCTGAGACAACACCGTCATCGATCTTCATAAATTTTGTTCCGAGGGGGAATAACTTTTGCCGCGCCGCGCGTTACCCGCGCTCTCGAAAGGACCCGCTACTTTCGAGACGAAGAGATGGAGAGAATCAGATTCAACTAAATGAGTTTCTCATTGTGTAATTGTAATATAATCGATTAATGATATTAATCCTTAACCAGTGTAGAATTAATCGATGCAAAATAATTAACACTTAATCGTAACATGATTTTAATAAACTAAAATTTTTATCGATTAACACTGGTTATAATAATATTGCCTAGGAAATAAACAAGAATTTGATGGAGTTTCATTCAGCGTCTGAGGTTTTCCTGGTAAAAATATGTGCAGTTTGCATAGACTTCTGCACAGTTTTATACATACATGTATACGCACGCATGCACGCACGCACACACACACACAATACTGTGTATACGGAACTAAATTATTTGACTGCGGTAATAATGCAGGAAAAGCGTAAGCTTGATCCTAAATAATTTTATTCCTCAGTTACCAGACAGAAGTTAATATAACTGTCCAATAACTGTTCGAAAATATATGAAATTTCTAGGGAGATAGACATTATTATTACTATTATTATCATTACTTTTAATTGCAGCAAATTTCATCTCGATCAATCGTCATGATGATTATATTAGATGATTAACTGCGAAATTAAAAAAATTAGATGAATAAATAATTGTATGACACTAAACGTTTAATTTCGATAAACGTGAAAATTACGTACAATTAATTTAAACTGAAGATAAATTATTACTAGCCCCCCTAATTTATCACCCGTTATTTATTTAAATTTCCCTCCAAGGGCAACGGCTATTTTACTCTCCACAAATTTCTTCCCGGACTTTTTACCTTCGTGTCATAGCGATAAGAGTTCACTGTTCCTTATCCGACGTGAATATTCATAAGGCCCGGGTGTACTTCTTGCAATAAATCGAAGTACCAGGCGGACGTTTTACGTCCGTGCTGCGCGCTCCAACGAAATTTTTGCCGCTTCGGAACACGGTTTTTATATCTTCCATTCAGCGACGAGATTAGCGCCCGGGATTTGCATTTCGCGTTCAAATGAATCACGGGGTTAAGCGGTGTGTCGGTCGCGGGGAAAGAGATCGGCGAGACGGAGGGCGAGACAGAGAGTGAGAGAAAGAGAAGGAACTCGGCGCGATTTGCAGAAATTACGATAATATCAGATTTCTTTTTCAGCGGCGCGCCATTAACGATCGTTATCGTTAATGTATGCGCGGCGCACCGCGTTATACAAAATAGGCGAATTACCCGGCAGTGAAGAATAATAAGCGCCCGGGAACGATACCTATCGGCGCCGGCGGTATCAGCGTGAAAAGCGCGGAAAATCGCGCGAAAAATTCGCCCGGCGGTTAATCGCGCGTGGATTAGAGCCCGACGACTATTTTTCCCCGACACAAGGATAATTGGAAATATATACGAATTTTCGCAAATTGCAGGCCCGTTAGTCGAACAGGTTCCGACCGGCGAGGCTTAATTGCAAATCATCTAGCGGCGGACACGTGTTTTCACGCCGCGCTCGATAATATGGAAATCGAGTCCGCGGTTTGTGTGTCCGACACGCGGCGAACAACTTTTGTAACGCCGCTTGTAAATGCCGCGAATTGATTGGTAGCTTTGCCGCCGCGACGTATAATCATTCGACGCGCGGCGGAGTTCCGCCGAAAAATTCCGACGAATGGCCGACTCGATCGGCAGAATTTTGTAGGCGCGACGCGCGCGTAATAATCGCAAAAGCCAACGCAATTAACGCCTCGCCGATAGGCATCCTCGACGTTTTTCGCCTCGCTTTATTTACGACGCTTTCCGACACTCGCGCCGCTGTTTTACGCCGCGCAGCTGTGTAATCATCGTTGACAAATGGGAACGCGGGGGCGACGCGGCCTTCTTTTTTTCCAGTAATCGTCCGCTAATCTCGCACGCTCGAGGATTGAAAAAGAGAGAAAGAAGCGGTGGCGCGTGCCCCGGTGCTTGCGAAAAGCCCGTGCGATAAGTGAAAAATTCACTCGCTAACCCGCGCGCGAGCGTGTTAATTAAGATGCCGCACGCAATACGCGCGACATACGCCCGGTGATTCCAGACAGCACGTTTATTCCGCCACGTTACCGCACCGGAGCGCGAAGACGGATTTATGCGTGAAGCCGCCGCGGAGTAACGCCCGGGGAATCAACGTTTCGCGGAAGCGTCGGAAATAAATCGGATCTTCGCGGAAAACCGCCGCGCAATAATTCACAGCCAATTAATGACCAGCAGCGCAACGCGCCGTCGGCCGTAATAAAACCGCGTAATAATTCGCCGCGGTTATTTAGATTTTTTTTCCCCACCCAAAATAAACAGTCAATTATCGCGAGGCGGGGAGTGCGCGCGAGCGGAGAGAAGCGGGTTAAATCGTAATAAAAGAATCTCTCAACGCGTCGTTCATCTCTCGCAGCGTGCGGCAACGCGGGAGGAAGAGACGCAGGAGGCGGGAGGGAGAGGGGGGGGGGGCAGATCACTTAAAAAAAATTCGTAACGCCGTCGAACAGAATGTAAACAGCGCAAGAGTTTGTTACGCCGCCCGAAGGGAGCGCGTGGCTATGGGAGTGCGCGACAACCCCGTAATAAATGAATTAAAACAGTATGACGTACGTGCGCGGGTGGATCGTCGTGCCATTTTTTAACGAACATTACGCGCACTCACTGCAATTTCCACGCGGTGTATTTGCACGGCCCGACTCGCGCGCTCGTACGTGAGAGCACACACGCACGAGGGTGCGTGCGGACTAATTGAGAACAATTCGAGCGCTAAACGAATGCGCGCCCAGCAGCCCGGGGAAAATGCGTCGTGTGCGTCGGCCGGAAGAAATTCCGAATCGGATCAGACTGTCGGATTTTCCGACACTCACCCTTCCTCTCTCTCTCTCTCTCTTTCTTCCCCCCTTTTCTCTCTTTTTTCTCCTTTTTTTATCGCGCCGCGACACGAAAAACGACCGCACATTTGCAAAGTCGTCGATACAGCCGGTGGCTTCTGGCGCGGAAAGTAATGAAGCGACTCGGTGGAACGTAAAATTTTCTGTCACTTCCGCCGTTCGGGAATTGCACGTCGATCCGGTATAAGATAGTCGGAAATTGCCGTCGATAATAGATAATTGCGCGATCGGAGGGAGTGTCGGTAGAAAAATGTAAGCGCAATTTTGTGATGGACCGATATTTCAGCGAACGTAATTATTATATAATGAGAGATCAGAGGTTTTCTCTCTTGTAACGATAAAACTAAACGTTTGTATTAAGAATATTAATGTCTGCGCTTCTTTGCCATTTCGCTCGAAGCTTTCCGTCACATAGAAGACGGTTCTTATTAATTTCCTCGATATTCGAAAATATATCCGAGCAAAAATTTTGGTTTATATTAATTCTATAGATTAATTCTATGAATGTCCGTCAAACTTGAAAAGTCAATGGAGAATCACGAGATATAACATTGTACAAACATTGTCTTACTTCGATGCTATAGATGGCTACTTTTCTTTATGTTGGGGAAGCTCGAAGAAGCACTTGTTCAAGAATCGTTTAATATTTGATTATCCCAATAATTTCTACCTACATTTTTATTTTCAATTTTCTCTTATTCTTAGTTTCTTGGTAATATATTAAATATTTAACTTACTCAACTACAAATAGAATATGTAAAACAAGCAAATCTAAAGTAACCTAATAAGGATTAAGATAAAAATAGGTAAAAGAAGTATTATATATTTATTTTCAAGAAGTAATATATATTTATTTTCATAATCATCATTTTCTCTATTTTATTTTGTCGTTGAAAGTCTCATGAAATGTGAAGCTTTTAAAAAAGAATTGATAAAAGTTGCAAAGGCAAAAATAAAATTTTTACACCTAATAATGCTGTTTGCCGATAGAGATTTAAATTTGTATTTCATGTACGAAAAGGCTAAAAGCAGAAAGGAAGCAGACATTATTAACAGATATCAAAGATCTCACGGAACTCACGGCTCAAAGAGCCATTATTGGACGTAAAAATCAATATTTGCATTCGATTTTTCTAAGCCGGTATTTATAATTGCAAATTATCTAGAATACTTGATTAGAGGATATAATTAATTATACATTCGTACTCATGAATCGTTATTTGGCTATTTGGATTAATGTTCCTTGTATGAGAGATATTATAATAACATAATATAGATATGTATACAGATTGAGGTGTAACATTAGATTAATGAAACCATTAATTAGCTATAATTAAATGTAAAATGACGACGGACTATGAATATCGGCTTAAATTACGACTCGGGTATCTCTCTTCATTCTCGTTAAATGTCTGTTAAAAATGGAAATCTACGGTAATAAATGATTGGACACATTTATATATAAATAATAAATGATTTGACACTTTTATATATAAATAATGCGTCGCTGTCCGCAATCTGGCGTCCTGCCTGCCCTGTCCTCGCTTCCTGACCCAGCATCCTGGCTGCTTCGGACATTCCATCGTGACATTAACACTCACGCTAACACTAGCACTGATACTCGCGTGATTCGACCACGGACGAGTTAATTAACGCGATACCGACGAAAGTCCGATTAAATGTCCCGAAAATCGATAAGATATGTTAATTACATGACGGGAATTTTCTCTCTCTAAACAAGATATACTTGTAACGTGATGCCGACGCGGGTCCGATTAAGTCCCGAGAGTTGACAAAATATTTTAATTACGCGACGGAAATTCTGCATAACAATGCGTCGATATAATACTTAGTAAGCGTCGTGGTATGCGCGTAGCTCGTCGGCTTGAAATGTAATGACGCGGACACGGCAAGTACATAGTGCGTGAGTATCAAAATAAACGGCAAGAATAAAGTTACCTCCCACCATTCGCCTACTGTCTTTGCCGCCAATGAATGAAGTGCACATTCGGCGGCAGAGAAATCACCATCGACACTTTCAAGATATTTCGGATCTGGTAGGTTATAAAACTTATCAGGATCGTACGATCGTATATACCGGAACTTTCGCCCATAACATTCGATGATCGTCACCGGTAATGTGCGATCATCGTTGGTTAATTATAGGTTTCTGATCGACTGTAAAACTATTGAGCGCTTGACAGAGATGACAACCAGGAGCTGAATTCATAGCGGAAGACAGGACGCAGGACGTATTGGCAGTCGACAATGAGGCTTACAATTCTTTCTTTTTTAACTTTTTCAAATCTCTATATTCTATTGAGAAGAAAATAAAAAGCCAATAAAAAATAAAGAAATTATATATCGTTCATGCATTAATTTTTATTAAATTGTTTAATATTCACTGATTGTCCATATTCTATCTGTATAATTAAATTATACAAATTAAATTACATTATTAATAAATAATTAATTATTATAATTGAAAATATAAAAATACAAAGTGCAGATAAAATATTGAGAAATAATATAAAATTAAATAATTCTTAAATAAACCCTTCTTCGAGCCTGAATATGTAGAAAATAGCTGTAAATAATCATTTGTAACATCAGAAGATAATAGCCTGTATGATGTTACATATCACAAGATGAGTTAATGACTTAATGAGATGAGTTCGTGTAAGAAACTTCAATCGGGATAGCGTAATGCTTTGCACGCATAACACGAAAATTCATAATCGTTTATGGCATATGATAGAGAATTAATTTCAAGTCACGTCTCGATTGTAATCCTAAATGGGAAAGAAGGAAATGACACGAAACCCGTCGAGACGTCTGCGAATATAAAAAGGAAGCAAATAACGGAGGTTCTAAGAAAGAGCTCGTGAAAAGGGATAAGCTTGGCGCCGCGACGTGAATGAGCTTCAATCATAATGAAAGCACAAAATAAATCATTACAGAAAGAAAAATCCGTCTTGGGGGAAGTCGCTACAAATGGGAAAATAGCTTTAACTCGCAGTATTTAATACCGTCGGTATTTAAATGAGGTATTGCGAAATAAATTGAATTCCGCGCGAAGAGGCTGATAAAACGCGCACTGTTACTCATTATTTCCTCAATCGATAAATGGAGGAAAACGCGACGCGGAAAGACCGTCTCGGACAAAGAGAAAAATGAATAGCACGGTACGGTATATATATATATATGTATAAAATTAACCTATAAAGCATAGTTTATCGCCGGGAGCATGAAATATTCTCACGCATGTATATACGTAACATTTAACCACCCCGACTTTTTTTACCATTTCTTCAAAGATCTCCACGTTTACGATCTCGTAAAAATGACTCGTCCCCGTGAACTGTCGACGATAATCTCGCGTAACATTTCACGTATTTACAGAAAACTTATTCCCGCGTGACTTTTCGCTTTTTACGCGCTCAATTAAACGCCGAAATGGCGCAACCGGTCAGCCTTGAAGAGGCAGTTACACATCGGCCGGACGGATTTTTAATGCGCGGCGTTTGTCGAGCGGCGCGACACGCCTTACCCCGGTCCAATTAACGATTATTATAGCGCATACAGCGGTCGCAGAGGCGGCGACGATGGCGGCTGTTTCCCTTCCGCGTGTACATATCGCGGTACGAATTAATTTTACTGACACAAGCCCTCACGAGCGCGCGCGCCCACCTCCCGGGCCAATTTAAATAGCTATTCAGTACGGCAGAATTACATTAATTGCGAGCGTCGGAGGAAGTCCATTCATTAGTTTCATTGTCATTTCAGGTCGCGGGCGTTCAATGAAAAACAACGGTACTTCCGTCACGGGCGTCTGCCGAGGGAAGAAGAGAGGGATGAGTCCGGGCTCTGAATTCCTCAATTTCACAAAAGCCCCCCTTCCCCTTCTCCCGGCCCTACGTCCCCTCTGCGTCGCACGATAATGCGGCGGCTGCATTCTTCAGCCGCTGCATGTAATTACACGCGAGAAGCCTCGAAAGCCGAGACGGGGCTGCGTTTAGCGCTGCGTTTAGCTCTAAGCGCGGCCATCTGAGCCCGACCCCAACACGTTTGTCCTAACGTGACGGCCGGTCTTCATTTGTAAAGGCGGACTAATGTCCGTAAATTACAGTTTCAGGCGAAGGTACGCAGCATGTTTTTGACAAATTGTAGCGAGTCTCGAATTTGCCGCGATTTATTAAGGACACGCTTCAGCGCGATCGAGCGAGTTCGCAACGTAAGATATATCGATTCTGCGCGATTCATTTTGTCTTAAGACTCCGATGATCGAAGACGATGGAGGTAATGAAAAACAAATACATTGAAAACGCGGTTTCCCACAGGTGGAAAATCGCCGAGGAGAGATGAGACGAGAGAGATCGCCGGCGAAGGGAAAAGGAAGACAAGGATGGCAAGTGGGAAGCAAATGTGGCGAGGAGGACGAAGGAAGAAGGAGCGGAAGAGCGCGAAGGAACCTCGCGGGCGGAACAATGGCCGAAAATTGCCGGGCAAAATCAGCTACGGGAGAGTCGCGTGGAAGGGTTAAGATAGCGGATTTACATAAGACTCCGGGTTTCCTCAGCCATTGTTCTTTCTTGGCACGAAGAGGACACCGATGTTGTAGGGCTTGAAAGGAATCCATATACTGTAATGCGTCAAGAGTGGGTCCTTTGTACACACAAGCTACTAATGATTGGAAATGTATGCGCTCTTGACGCTCTTCCATTTCTTCTCTTCCGAAGGTTTGGAATTTTTTTGGAGAGATATTCAAGCCGTGAGACTGACGGAGATTCGTCGAGATTAGTCGAGAAAACGAAGTCGAAGTACAAAGAATCCGCTAAGTAAACAGATATGTTATAAAATTTTTAATTCTTTCGGATCCTAATAGGTTATATATGTCTTACAGTAAATTCAAAGGCGGAATTTATAGTCAGATACATATTTAAGACCATCTCAAGTTTATCTCCAAATTCCCAGTCAAAATTTCCGAGTCTAATATTCCGATTCCCCGGTCGAAATTTTAATTCTACATTAAGTCTGCTTACGCTGTTAAACAAATTCTTAAAAATAAAAGCGTTTCTGAAAATAAATTAAAAAATTTTATATTAAGATTTATAATCTTTCATAATCTTCATATCAGTATTGTTGGTTATAAAATAGTTATGTTGTTTCATATTTACTATAAAATCAAAGAATAAATATGAAATTTAATATTTTTCCGTCTTGTATAATTTGCTGTTTAGTTTTCATATTCTGTTACGACACATCATAACATGTTACGATATATTAAAGTTGTTCTAACATTTAATAATACACAGTATGATTGTTAATATTGGTAATATATGATACAGGATTTGACATCAACATAAACCGTGAATTGTGGTGAATATTAGTGAAATACATTAGTTGTGATGTACTTCACTAATGTCCACTAAATTTCATACTCTAAATTATTACATTACTATATAACAAGGAACTAAAATTTCAACACTTCAAAATTTCAAAAACTCGGGATAGTGTACGGATCGAATCCAAAAGGATTAAATCGCTTTCTGCGCAAGGTAAGCGTCGAATGCTTCGGTTTTCGTTTCGATTTCAAGTACGAGAGGAATGATATACGCGCGAGGGTTGAACGTCGTGTTAAGAGATTTCGAGACTACGTAAGTAAACGATTATATGAGCAAAGCATGACTTAATACGTCGTCGGTGGTGAATTCCGTGGTACAAACGAAGATACCATCGGGTACCTCCGTCTCTACCGGTAATTTCCCTAATTACAGTTGTTGCCGCGATGACGACGCGCATGAAGGCGAGGGGAGGAATGGGGGATCCTCGTCTCCCGTCTTTATCTCGGCTTAGTGTCAGATTAAGCTTTAATTACACGCGGAATTCGACGCGCTTTAATTAGGTCGTGCGCGCGTCGTCGCACGCACCGCTAAACTCGCTGCGCGACGGCGGCGTCGTCGCGAAACGAGACGCATTTTGTCACTCACGAAAACACCGTCGAGCATAGCCTCTAATTATCACTCGGGTGTATCGGCTTGTCTTCCCGGCTAATCAAAACGAATTACGCGGCGTTATGGAGACCACGCGTACGGACTTGCCGTGTTACACCAGTCGAAATACAATACCCAACCGGGTTGTTATCGCGCCGGTTGCACAATTTGTACGCGCGGTCCGTCAGATCTCGCGGGTTGCCTTTTGTCTACGGTTACCTTCACCTGTCACTTTTCATTTCTTCATTAATTCGCGAGATCAATTTTTATCCTGTGAAATTATTTTATTCTTAACAACGTCGGAAAATCAACAGAGAGTTCAAATTACAAACGGTTGAAGAGGAATCCTTGGAAATCATGATGTAGCGTTTGCGTATCTTTCAATGTGAACTCAAGGAAATGAAAATGTTATCAAGATACAAGGTTTCCTGATTTGTAAGAAATTACGATCACTTGATTTTCCATGTTTATATAAGCGAAGGTAAAAGGAATGTTAGAATAAGTATGCGCGATATTATGCAAATGGCTCGGACGTGGCGATTATAATAGGAGATAAAATCTATCATGACCGTCAAACGTACATATGATTATCTCGTACGTGGTAATAATTAAACTAATAACTGATTAATTAAAATCATCGCTCTCTCTCTCTCTCTCTCTCTCTCTCTCTCTCTCTCTGTTTTTTCGTCTCGATCATAATTATCTAAGAATATGTTAACACTAATAACGGTTGCGTTAAAATTGTTAATACAAAAAATTAGCTGATGTAATTATCGTAATAATTATAATGGATCTGGGCGAAAATATCATCAAGCATTTAACCCTTCAAATTTCAGTGGCGTAATAAAATTTGCCATTTCCAGCGACATGATTTCTCAATCATCGGAATTAGTCGTCGACAATCGAAATGGATATCAGTGCGGATATTAAAGTTGCACGATCGTCTCTACGTTAATTTTATTACAAAATAATCTTGTTAATAAATATATTCGTGATATGAAGGGAATGAATTGCATTATATAAGACGTATTAACATGTATTAATAAGAACGATGTGAAATAAATTTTCATCAAATTTTCGTAATCATCGTTTTGATTAATTTCCCCGACAATCGCTTACATCAACATTGTAATTTAGAAAGAGAGATAAGTTAACTAAATATAAAATAACGATAAGATTATTGACAGCCGCAAGTCGTCCGTTCGTATTCGCTTATACGAGTCGGAATTGCAGAAAGGAACGAAATATCTCGTTTAAAAGCTATATCCTGCAAAGGAGGATCACACTCGACGAGCCCGCGTCGAATTTCTCGCAAACATTTCGACGCGGTGTTTTCTCGAAGGATATCCCGTGTCCGTCGAGAACCCCTGCTTTTCTCGGCTATCGGACATCGGCTCGCGTAGTTTAAACAACTCCTCGCCGGTCTCGATAAACATTGACGACGAGTACGATCCTCGTTCAGTGCTTCTTATCAGATTTACCGCTCGCCGCACGTAAAAGGGCGCTGAATCGAAGGGTACGACGCTTGTCTCGGCGCCTGCCTTTTAATGTCTCGGAAATGCGATGTGAGATTTGCGCGATCTCTAGCGTGACGAAGATATCTGCCCGCGTATGAATGTTGGCGCGCGTCCGCGATTTCCTCGGTGTACCGATTTTTCCGTCATGAAGTTGTTACAAAGAGATTTCGACGTCTTTCGTAAGAGCATTAAAGTTTCAAATAACACACGCCTGTGCACCATTAAATTAAATATCAGACGGAAAAATGCACAATGTTTTCGTGTGAAACCGGATAGAATATTTTTGCATCGCATCGAAAAAATTTCAATCTCCCTCTGCTCCGGGGCGTAGAACGGCGCGAGCTTCGATATCCCGCGTAGCCGAGAATGCCCGCGAGTGACGCCGGTAAATAATATAGAAGGCGGTTAATAAAAGAATGCCGCTTACACAAAATATGTTAATTACGGGCCGATGGCCGATTCGAGGAAAAATCACGAGCAACTTTGCAGGACTGCATATCTCTATTTTTCGAGCGGAATTTAACACGTTGAATATCTCCACGGCGATAGCGCGGCCCGAGAAACAGGGTATGTCGAAGAAGCGTGTCTGTTCGTCACGGTTATCCGGCTAAATTATCGTCAAGGACAACCGACGATTATCCTTATCTAGGGAAACCTTGTCGGTATGCGAGCCATGAGAGAAACGTGGAATACTTTCCGCCGCGAGTTCGCACTCGCTCGTATTACGTAACGTCGCGCGAAAAAATATACGGCGAGCAGCGTTTAATTCCACGTGTATTTCGTCTCTCTTTCAAGCATGCTTTCTCTCTCTCTCTCTCTTTCTTTCGCGAGCGAGCGAGCGCAAATTCAAGTTATTGCGAGCACGCAACCACTCACCGCTACGATAATCCATTATCGAGTTGAGACTTCGCACGGTACTCACCTGAAACAGAAAGAGAACAGAGAGATGAGACACCTTGCGATGCATACAATCGTAATAAATAAAATAACGCGATGCACGTAAGAACGATTTCGCAAGGTGCCGCAGTTGCGGTCGAAGCGATTTCAAAAGTCGCGTCGTGTTACACACGTTTTCGCGCCGCATCCTCTTTGCCTCATAAAATACTTAGTGGGAGCTAATGTAACTCCTCTGTAAGGCCCCTAGATGTGTAATGAAACGCGAGGATGATGGATGGCGTCTTCAGCCTGCATGGAGTCTCGCGGTAGCGTACTGGGAGAGAGAAATAGAGAGAGAGGAAGAGGGGAAGAGACGGACGGTTACGAGGATGGTACTCGTAGGTCTTTTATTGAAACTTCCGGCATAATCTTCGGATTGTCTATCGATCATTCGTGTTTTACGCCTGTTACCCTGAATCGCCGCTCTTACTCCGTGGAGAATATAGAACGCTCCATCAAGATCTCATCCTTCCGCCTTCACAGCAGTTATTTGCAATCGTTTCGCACAGCGGTGGCTTCAAGAGGCTCCCCGAAAATCGCCGTCTTTCGTTTCGCAATCGCGAATTCTCCGCCGATGCAAAGTCGATTTTTCCCTCGCGCGAATTCTGACAACGCGAAGCTCACTCGGCATTGTACACGAAGAACGGGGTATTTGCATTTTTAAGGACCTGTTAGCTCGCGATATTTCAACAGCTTGTAACTTAAGGGTCCACATATATTTTCACACGGCTTGAAAAAGGCCCGATTGAATTTTCGAATTTTCCTGCTGACCATATCATTGACTTTATGAAGATGCTTTTTTCAGGGATGATTCTTCAATAGTTTTATTTACATGTTACATGAAATCCATTATAAAAAGTTGATAAGTAACGCTGTTATTACTGCTTCCATGAAACTCACCATCGCCAATCGGTGCTCAAAATATCTCGGCAACTGTCGGACCGATTTAGCTGTAGTTTTGCATTGATATTCTTAGTAAGATTACCTAGTCTTTGTCGTAGCCAATTTTTTAAATATTAATTTTTTGATAAAGTTATCCACATTCGAAGTCAAAGGTTCGACTAATCGCCACAAAATTTCTCCTCTTTCCGTTTATAGAAGAAAATGATAGTAGATATAAGAAAATCCTATGACAAAGACTAGATAAATCTTACTAAGAAAATCTCTGCGAAACTACAGCTAAATTCAAAAGGATATCTTCACGAAGGATATCTCCGGTAATGTGGTCAGCAGAAAAATTCAAATATTGGAAGTTTTTCGAGCCGCTCAAGTGAATGTAGCTCCTTAATAACACTCGTCGATAACGCGGCGAGATTCGCTTTAAGGCGTGCGCGGGATAAAGATTCCCTTAAGGCGAAATAAATGACGGAAGTTTCCAGACACCGGTGCATGCTAACGACTTGTAACCGAAGATTCACATCGACATCCGAGGGAACGCGGAGACGGGATTTTCGGCCGAGCAAGAGGACGCCACGCTTTTCCCTTGACCGACGATGTACCAGAAGCACGAGCATCGCGGCCGAGTAATTGGATCCGGGAATAATGGCTACCATCTTACTTGGCCGAGGCATTTCCGGCCGAGGGACAAGCGACGGAGGGGAGAACGAATGCAGGCTCGACGCCCGAGAAGACTTCGCGATTCCGAGGCGGCAACGCCGTCGTCGCCACGAAGAAAACATTCGCCACGGTCACCTTTCTTCGATCGAACCTCGCGAGCGAGAGAAGAAGAAGATCGCGAGAGGGAGAGCCTGTACCTTCGAGAGAAGAAGGTCCATGAGACGGCTATAAATTACCGGCTAATATCTCATAATTATCGGCCGAGCTAGACTTCAGGAATGCCTGAACGCCAGCGACTCAGCATGCAGGTATGCGAAGAAGTTCCCTCCGCGGGACCCGCTGCTGCGTGCGAGAAATCTTCGCCGCGCACGAAAAATCGTCTCCTCGCCTAATTACGATTCCCCTGGCGGTATTCTAGCGATCGCGAGAGAACCGACAATTCCTCTCCTACCTGTCTCTCTCTCACTTGCCCGGTTTAAGATACTTTTTATCTCCTCTTTTTCGCCGATTATACCCGACCCTCGTGTTTTCGCTCGGTTTAATTCGGAAAAAGACACAAATGCCGTACGAAACGGCTCACATACCGTCACGTCTTCTCGCAATCATACAAAGCAAACAAAGAGACGTCTATTTATCTTGCCGCGTGTGGGAGTGCCTCCGGAGAAAATAAAAGCGGGAAATGTCAGGTACACGGCTGACGACGTTTCCTTCACATGAACGAGGAGGCAATGCGGAAAATGTGTCGAGAACGTTTTTCTTCCTTCGCGATATTAATAAAACAGTTAGGTGCGATCGATAATAACCCGGCTAGAGTTTATCCTATGGTACAGCTCGGGTTGACCTTAACGGGTTGTCAGGTTCATCTAAGGTTATACTATCGGGTCCTAAGAAATCAGGTAACACTAAGTGGTAATCAGAACCTTGAAAGGATTCATTATAATGTTCTCATCAAGTTGTAGTAATAAATTCATATCACGTTTTACCTCAGATAACGGGAAGATTTATGATTAGATTAAGATTCGTAAAGAGCAGGGAGTGTTAAACTAGTGAAAAATATCCATAAGATATAAATCGGCAAACAAATATTGTTGCAATTGGATGACTTCAATAATGCGAATAATATATACAGAAGCAAACAAGTTATTTGCACCATCAAAATCGGAAATCGTTTAATTCTAACAACATTTGTCCTTCGATTGTATACCTCGATTATATATAGGGTGTTGGAAGCTTCTTTATCAAGTCATGTTTTCATGAAAGAAATTATAAAAATAAAATTTATTAATCTTATTATATACTACTTATTATATACTAGGTTTGCTGCAAAAGGTCCGTATTAGAAACTGATAATGTAAGTAATAATAAAGTGAGTAAAAACCTGAAAGTGACACGATGAATAAAATTTTATAAAATAATATATTAGGATACACTACGGTTCTAATATATACTAATCACTTAATCTTACAAAGGTATTCCTTATTCAATTTCTACTACTACTTCTACTACATGATTAAGTTTACCATAATAAGAGTTACCTTACGTTCATCTAGTTAAGACTTGATGCAACATCAGGTATATCCGATGACAATTTCTAATCGGAAACCTTTTAACATAGTTCGTTACCTTCGTCAGCGTCGAACGGATATTCTCAGATCGATGGAAGGAGCAGCGCGCTCGTTCCCTCGGCGCCGGGATGGCTGTTAATTAACAATAAGATCGGCGACTTCGAAAACACGCGAATAATAGATCGGCTCGCTTCGCGTAAGCGCGCGAACGCGAGTAACGCGCGCGCGCTTAATAACTCGTCGCGTAATTTGACGGCAGATTGCCAGGAACTTCGCCTGCCGGCACCGGCTCGTTACTACGTGTAACGAGATCTTGAGACATCAGTTTGATCGCCGAGCACACGCGGGATATACTTTGCTCCGACAGGAGGAGTCCCCCCCCCCCCTNAGGAACGTTCTCGAGAACGTTCGGCTCTCCAGACAGATATTAAGTGTACTAACGCGCGCGCTGGTCGATCTAAACTTCGCTATCGTCGTGGATTATGCGCGTTAAGTATCGCCGATGCCTCCACTCGCTCGCGCGGAACAGGCCTTCGGCTACGCTCGCGAGAGGAACGCATTCGTCCAGCGCGATTGCGAAGCACGGCGAAATAATAGCGGACACGATCGATCATCCGACCGTCGCCGCTCGTTCTCGTCCGAGAGAGGCTAACCGTTTATATCGTCATAGATTTATAACGACATTTATGACGTCGATCGAGCGACATCGGGCCGGGCTATAGGTGAGGATAATATTCGAGGACCCCTCTCGACGAGACAGGCGACGCACGGAAGCGACTGTCGATTCCCGGCGAGGTATCCTTGCGAATACCTTGCGAATCGCGAGGAGATTCAAGAAGGCCGCTTTTTATTAATCCGACGCGCGCGCGCGCGCACGCTTGTGTATGTGTGTGCGAAAGCGAAATCGAAGGCGAGCTCACCGATTTCACGCTCACACTTGCTCGCAGACGAGGAGGACTCTCGCGCGTCTTGTTCCCACACCGGGTTCCGTGTCGATGATCGATCTCGGGATTTCGTTCGTTCGGCGCTCATTTCGCCGTGGAAAGGGAACAAAAAGGTCGCGGGCCGAGCCTGCCGGGACCGGATCCCCATCGCGTTTTAAAACCGTTTCTCCCTCTCTCTCTCTTTCTTTCTCTCTCTTGATTTCTCTCGATCGCGTTCTCATGCTCGGCGAATGCGCGCATGTACAGGTGATCCGTGAACACCCGCGCGCGGGCTCCCTAAAATTTCATATTGAGAGTCGCGCGCGCGGAAAATCGTGCCGCGAAATCGACCCGCGTCGAGACATACTCTGCCGTCGCGTGAGAGCGAATCTTCGCAGACGATATATCGCGACGGGCACAATTATGGAGCCGTCCGATAACGACTGGAACGTAATTTCCCGCGGTAATTCGCTTCGTCTAAATTCGTTCGCGTGATAATCGAATAATTAGCCCCGAGCCGCGCAATCCGCGGCTGGAATCGCCGGTTAATTAAATCTCGATCGATCTCGCGTCACGAAATCAATATAGCGCACCGAAATCAAGCGGCCACGTGCGATCCTTTTGATCTCGTGCTTCGCTTCCACGGGACACACTCGGTCTCATTATCATAAACGCAGAGAGCACGGGGCTGTCGCGACGGACACCACGGCATGCACACGGCAACACGCTACTCCTAAAAAATCGATGTAATTGCACGGCTCGAAGGAAGCATTGTGCGCTGTCGTGAGTTATGCGCTTCCCGAGAGAAAGAAAAAGAAGGATAGACGCGAAGGGACGGCCCCCCGAAACGACGAGTTATCGTTCGCTTCGAGTATACGAAGATAGTAAAACGCGGCGCGGATGGACGATGATCGACGATAAATAAAAGCGGCGGTAGGTCAAAGCACGATGATACGATGTTTTTCACAGGGATTGCTCTCGCGGTATGCAAGTTTCGACGGTGCGTCGCGCGTGAGATGAGTAGCGCTGCCATCCAGTCAGCGGAACAGAAAAAATGAAGTAATGACTGTTTCTTGGCAGAAAAAAATGGCAAAATGTGACCTCTCAGACATCAAAATAGCGACCAAAAGTAAGATTTTTGTGGAATTCTTAGAGTCACTCTTGTAAGGCCATTTAAGCGAAAAAATAATATTCTTATCTCTCCTAAAAACTTATCAGGTTTGTCTTTGAATAACTTAATATACAGCAAGGTTGTTTCATAATACTCATAATATGGTTTGAAAGTTGGCAACAAGGAAAGACTAAGAGCATGAACGATACGAGTACGAACACTAAAGCTGATATTCATAATCAGATCTTATATTTAAGACTGTCTTAAGTTTTTTTTCAGATATTTCGTAACCAATGAAATGAGCTGTGCAGCATCTGATGAACTTAAGACAGTCTTACATATAAGATTCGATTATGAATATCGACTTGAGACAACGGGCAGATACCCAATAAGCGAGAGGCAATTAGTAACAGATGAGACGGCAAAAAAATATATAGAACGCTTATATTTTCACGGTAACTTAAGAGTAAGTATTAATCATGTAATTTTTTCTGGAGCGGAAATATAAAATGTAAAAATTCCAAAATTTGTTAAATTAGAAAATTTACATATTTTCATAAATTCACGCTAAAGAAGAAGTTTCATGATTCCCTCAAGGTTGACCGTGAAAAATGTAAATTTTCTAATTTGAAAACATTTGGAATTTTCACTTCTCACGTTTCCGTCCTAGGAAAAAATAACATGATCAATACTCAGGAAAAACATGACTATAATGGTCCATTTTGAAGGATAGTGAATTTTTTAGTGACTTGTCAAGAAAAACTGGTAAAAGGTAAATTAAATGACTGGATGGCAGCGGAAGCTACAACCGATGATCGCGTAAACGACTCTCGCGTGGAACTCTCCTGTTACCAGTATACAAAGTGAATTTATCTCGTGAAAAATCGACACGTATTTTTATTGCATCGTACATATGGACATTAATCGGCTTTAGCTCACGCAGCTTTTTATCCTGAATTAGCTAAACTGCTATAAAATAAAATTGTCAGAGTGACTTGAAAATTCTGACACGATCCGAATAAACAAGTTGATTAAACGATTATCGAGATGACAAAATTCATCGAACGCCATCGCGTTAATGCGAATTCTCCTAACATTGCCGATTATAACGCTAAAAACGCAAATTGACCTTTTTACGTTGACATCCTTATATCCGGCGAATTTCTTTCGAAATTGGAGCGATTTGAATAATTCTATGCATATTCAATGCGTGTCCCATTAAGCTTTGTGCTTCGCGGATTATCGCACGACAGAGACAGATTATGAGGGGAAGGATCAGACATCCCACAGGATATTTAGGACAGCGAAAGAGACGTCGAAGACGCGCCGCAGAGAGTCGTTGCGGTAGCAACGATGCGGCGGCGGCGGCAAGGCGACGTCCTGGTCGGAAAGGGAGGGATTTCATAAATAAAGACCGCGAGGACCGGAATACCCTCTGTTTACCCGAACTACGGCCAAGTCATCCCGCACGTTGCCCCAAAGTGTTTCCACCCCCGGGATGCGGCCGGGAAAAGCGCGGGTGCGCTGCCGAAGCTTTTTCGTCGAGCTCGGAAACTGGCTCGCTCGCTCACTCGCTTGCTTACGCCGCGAGAGAATTCTGTGGCCGATTGTTCTGTGTATTCTGTGTCTTCAAGTACTCCAATGAATAAACAGAGTGTTGTATACCCCGTCGGGGCCAAAAACATCGCGTTCCTCTCTCGTCGCGCGCCGCGCTTCGGCAAGCACGAAATGAAATCTGAGAAAATACCACGAGATATAAACTTACGTTTATTGTCGAACATTTCAGAATCATTGAAATGAATTAATACTCGAGATATTAGCTTATTTTTGACGATATCTTATGAAAGTAAACACGCAATTATTACAATTATATTATATAATAATAAAATACGTCTCTTCATTACATATATATAAAGGAATTGAAAAAAGTAAAACCAGGATTATTTTATGGAATCTTTTGGAAGAGATAAATAAGTAAAAATATTTAAAAATATTTTTGCCTTATTGTGAGGCTCGAAGAAGAGTGCAATATTTGTATATCTCGCTGTTTTCGCCAATTTCGGGATTACACGCTCGTTGCACACGGTTGCGCTTATGAATCATGTTCTACCGACTGCTCCCGCTGTTGTGAGAGATTTTCGGAATTTCCACGGCACGACAGACACCTGTGTGCACGACTATTTCCTGTGTTGGCACACGTCTCGGAAGATGCCGGTGTCGTAGCGTTAAGATCGAGGAGGGTGAACATCCGTGGCAAGTAAACCTCGACCGAGTGTTTACCCGCGCGGGCCGACATCAAACGGAATCGCGTTCTCGTCGCAGATAATGAACCGCAACGGACGTTTACGTGCTTTCTCCATTCGCGTGGTCGCTTTGTCGAGACATCCATCTTGGGCAGCCCATTCTCCTCGCAGACGGGGTAAAGGCACGCGAAGGGGATAGGGGAGCGCCGTGAAAAAAGGACTGCATGGAAAAAGAGATGACGGGCGTATATGTTGGCTGGCATTAAAGTGATTTCATAATCACGCGGAAAACAGCCGTCTCGTGGCCGCGAGGCGCTTCGACGTTCGAATTCAAACCCGATCGATTCTCAAATTGAAACAGCGCGCAAAATAACGTGTACACAGAAAATTGTACGCTTTTTAAATTTAAATTGCAGCTTCTTGTTCCTTCTCTCGTCCCTCCGAGAGGAATGAAATGGGAAATATAAAACAGCCACGTGGAAAATTGATCGACCGACGTTCGATGGACTCATTCCCGCGTAGAAATTTTCCCAGATTTTCCCATATACGGCATAAATTCCAGTTAAAATACCTAAAGTTATCCCAAAATAGATTACCTCTCCATGATACCAAATGGGAGTTCTATTCTTACTGAAAATCCACCTTGCCATTAGAAAGTTCATATTATTATACTTAATGCGCGCGTGTGTATATTTGTAAAATATAAATACTTGAAGTGTTTCACATATTTTGTTTCATATATTTTGTTCAAACCTAACGTAAAACGGAAATCAGAAAAATCTTTGGGAATACGTTCGGGGTGTCCAAATATAGTACGTAGATTTGCCAACTAGAGTCCATAATTATTTTTGAGAAGTCGGATTGAATCCCCCAATTAAATGTCAAAACATTTTTTATGCGGGTTGTATCTTAACGTACGGATGATTATAAAGAAAAATACCCCTATGAGCGCCGATATTTCCGTAAACCCTCTTTACCGCGCCCATTGAATGCCCGCATCCACTCTCTTGCACCCCCTTCGCCTGTCTTTTCTGTCTCCCGTGGCCACGCGCAGATGCTATATTTTCGAAACGTTTGCAGATGTGTCAAAGCTTCCTAAAGCGTAATGACCTTCTGTTTGATTTGCAAATGAGCCGAGCGGAGAGGAGGCGGAAGGGAGTCCGCACCTAGCGAGACGCGGAGGGTATGTTTGACGGGGCGTCATGTGCATATGTCACCCCAGGCCGCGGCGCGTCATTCATCCCCCAGCTCTTTCCTCCAACTGTCAGCACGGGGCACGTACCCCGTCGACGAGCTTTCTGTCAAGTTCGTTGCACTCTGTCATCGATTTTCTTCCGGCTCGATACGATTACTGTTAATGGAATTTGTAGTAAAATCGGTGTACAACTCGATAGCGTACTCGACCCTTTTTTACTTTCTCTCTCTCTCTCTCTCTCTCTTTCTCTCCTTTTCCCCCGTTTTCAACCGGACCAACAGAATCGATTCGAGTGCCCCGTGGCTTTTGTCTCGCAATAGGACGACATTCGTCACGTCGGTGATTTTTTTCATTCACAGTGTGTCGAGCGGTGTCGACTCGCGGTGCGCCGATGTATTCGAAAAGTCCGGAAGATCGTGATCGATGCTCGCCGGGGAGTTTCCCCGCGCTCGCAATTTGCGACTATTTGCGAATAATCACGTTTTTCCCCGAAAGCCGACGCGATTCGTCCCCGAGACACGTTCACGGAAGTTTACATACCTCGCGGACGTGATGTCGTAAGAAAGTTTCATCTCCTTTCGCCTCGGCCGGATTCCAAACGAAACGTTTACGCGTGTCGAAACAAACAGCCACGAGCCACGCTTCGTGAGATGAAACATCGAGACCTGCGCCGAGATAAGGAAGCAGCCCTTAAGAAAAACACACAATACGTCGTGTATTTAACGAGACCAACGCGCCAGAAGGCCCAGGGCTACACGAAATACCCCTCTCGTTATCGCTGTCGACGCCGTGCTATCCGACGAGCTCTCGAACACGATGTCCGACTACTGTCTGGCCACTTTCGTATTCTTCACACGAATTTTTCCTCCTCTCACAGAGACGCATTCTGATAAAGAACGGTGTAAATAGTTTCAAGCATTCTTCGCTTCGTTACTCTCGCCGAGCGAAAACAGCAAGACTCTATCGTTAAAACAAATATCCCGCCGTATAATAGTAATTTAACTATCACGCGCACAATGGAAACGGAGAACGTGATTTACTTAGGAATAATAGCGATATCTATAAAGATTTTATTTCACGGCAATACTTCCAATGGATCGTTACTGAATAATTGTTTTCGCGAGCGCGCGCCTTTTCAAAGTTTCTCTCGGCACGCCTTTGTGCAGTTTCGAGCATTCGCTTCTCTCTCTTTCTCTCTCTCTTTATCTTTCTTTCCCTACCCTATCGCTGCACACAGCTATTTTTGAATGAACATAACCGTACGAAAAAAAAGAAGAAAGAAGAGAACGGTGGAGAAAGAGCTGCACGGACCACGTGCACTTCCTGTATACTGTATACATCGCTTCCTGCACCTATACGCGAACGGCCGATATCGTGGGGCGAAAACGGCGCGGTAGGCGTGAACTGGCCATGGGAACAGAAACCATGAAAGTTCCTCGCGGCTGGGACGCGGTGCGTCGTGTATGGATTCGTACATGGATATGCGTTACAGAAAGGGAATATACTTTGACTCTATATATATATAGGCCTTTGATCTACCAACACTGATGCATCGTAAATGGAACGCACGTTACACTGTCAGCCTCACGAGCAACGCCAACGTGTATAACGGACTCCGAGGGCAGCATCGTTGAATAATAGATGATCCTCTTCGCTTGGCATTAGCCGCGAATCTTTAATCGCACCGCTTTTCTTTTCGGTGCAAATGCGCGCGCGTAAGGCAGCAAAACGAACGCTCAAATGTTCCTTGCGAATTTGAATGTTTTATCGAAAAATCGACTCGACCCCTTGGGTATTACTATAAGAATTATTTCATGTTATCGCTCTGCGCTCCGCAGACCGCCTAGAAATTCCTCGACGATCCTTTCGCTCTTCAGCCGGTACATGCGCGCGAGTATGAATGCTCGTCGCAGAATGCGCGTTGTCCTCTCTCTCTCTCTCTTTTTCTCGCACGAAACCGGATATTCCTGCGGCTCAGACGTTGCTCTTGGCACCCCTTCCCTTCCCTCTCTCTCTCTTTCTCAGCGTGCATTGTCCTTCGGGAATTTCCTTCTATCGCCGTGGCTCTTCAACGCGACATCAATGAAAGTGCGCGAGCCTAGGCAGACGCGGATCTACGTTCCGTTGCGTTCGCCACGACCCTCCTCCGCGCCGAGCGTTATAAGCGCACGCGAATACCCTAGCGTGAGTCACGCGTGCCTGAGGTTACGACGCGAAAACGACGATTATTCACGGTCAAGGGAGATCGCGATCCCTCGATACCGAGAGATGAGCGCGATGGTGGAGGGGTGATAACGCCGTGACCCTCGCGCTCCGCATTCCCGTCGCGCGTTTAAAAGTAAATTGCAGCTGTGCGACCGCGGTCTCGTGCGCGGACGTCGAAAAGGAAAGTCATAATTAGACGGGCACATTTCACGCTAATGATATCGGGTAATCGTCAGGTATTTTCCGACAAACAGTTTCACATATTCGTTCGTTTCTATCCGGGGGGGGGGGGCTTATCTCGATCTGCATAACTTCAGCGTATTACAATGCAGCTCCCGAATTTCGGGCAGCTCAAAATATTTATGAAGAACTATGGCAAACACACGAAGCTCACCGGGTGATTCAGTGTCTCTTTATGACCATTCTCACACAGTGACACGATTCTATACATTCTTGCATGCCTATTGTTACGGGCATGAGGGCTACGAGCCGGCAGATGTTTTAACAACCATAGAGACGTTCGACCCGATGTCTTCGGCTAAGAGGCTTTCTTCGACACTAATCCCGTAATTGTGCAGCGTGGCTTACAAACCGTTAAACATGTTTAAACATTGGATCGCCGAAAATATGTCCGCCCGAAGAGTTGGCCCCCAACATTCGGAAAAGTGAACCGTCTACATCTCATTCGACTGCTGACCACTCGTACATACGTTCATACGCACTTTTTCAAATTTTGCTTGCACACCTGCACTTAGTATAAGTCATTTAAGAGCGAATATGTATATATTATAGATAGTTTCTTTTTTTCACATGAGTCAAGAATGTCTGCTGCGAGCGCGTATTTTGCACAGGCAGTCCTTTGCCTGCTGTTTCATTTTAATAAGCAAGATATTAGAAAGAGAGGTTTTGAAATCGCCTTATGCGCGTAACAATAGATAATAAGCTGATACATGTACAAAAGATATGAACGGAACGCTACTAAAATCAAAAGACGCATGCTCGGAGCGAAGACGATCCTTTGAGACTTTCCCGTGCAGGATAAGCATCAATGTCGTCGGTGATAGCGTTTCAAAGTTACTGTCGTATACAAGGGCACAAAAACATGTCTCTCCTAATTTGAACATGCTTGTTTTCGCGTTCCGATATACTCCGACATTTTCTAAGAACGCGAAATAGCACAGAGACGTCCAACGAAGGATGTGTGCACCTGTTTTCGCGTCCTATTTTCGCGCTGGTAAATTTCGCACTCGGAAGGTAGAAAATCATACAAAACCATTAAAGCCCGCACTCACACTCGCTTGGTAAATTAGGACATCTCGATTTATCTTCCCGCGAAACGGTGATAATTTTCGTGGAAAAAAGCGGAACGCCCAAAAATGATCCATGTACATCCTGTACAAAGATGAAATATAAAGTGCATTTGCATCCGCCGACCGAAGCAACCTCTGCGGAACGGACTTTTCTAAAGTAATTCTCGGTCGCGCTCGAGAATTTTTCAGCTGTTTTTCAAGCCTGTCCGCGCGACTTTCGAATAACGCGATTTCGCGATGAGCTATGAAGCCGTATTTTCTGAATCCTACTTCCAACTAACGGCTAATCTCGCCGGCTCGGGAGAATCGAGTTATGAATCTCGCCGGCGAGTTAGATTATTTCTCGCTTGCGCAGCCACGACCGGTAATTTGCATTAAACCAGATGCATTAAACGAGCGCTCATTGCGATTTACAGCGGCAATCTCGTGGGACGCGAGTAACATCGGTTTTTCTTTTCGGGAACGACCGTGGTAATTCCTGATATTCTCCTGTTTTATTATTAGTCGAGTGCGCGAAGTAGATGTCGTGGTCGGGACACATCCCGGGGGAATAGTGCAAACGAAAAGGAACGCGTTCCTAAGGATGGGTCAGCACGATGCACGGTTAGACGAGTTTAGCCGATATCCGCTTAAATTTTCCACGCCGGTGGCGGGAAATTCTACACAATACTCGTAGTTTCGGGATTCTCGTGGGATTTTTTCGTGATGGCTTCCTGTCCGACGGGGATTACTAATGCGGATAAGTGCGTTTCCTCGATTCTCTCCGGTCGGCGCAGGTAGAAAATTCACTTCTGACGTCATAATTCTTCCAAAACTGAGCGTATGCAATACGTCGCGATGGCACTTTCAATTCGAGGCACGTATCTCGAAATGTCCCTCGTAATTACGTACAGTTTTTATTTGTATCTCCAACTTTGGCAATACGGTTAACAGTAGATGTACAATCGCATACAATCAGTTTTGGAAAAATGATGCGTGAGAAATAGGTTTTCTACCTGCGCCTATCTGAGAGAATCGAGAAAACGAGGTGCATAACTCCAATTTTAACGATATATATATAGTTAATAATTGGAATAACATCGGAACACTTGTCAAACTATCGAAGGACGCGTTACAAAGAGCAAGTTTGATAAAAGATAGGATAGACCGGGGACAAAAGTAACATTTTGAATTTAAGGTCTTATAATAGTTGAAATATAATATCTACGCAAATAGAACCTGTACCTGTAGGTGGAGAATTTATTTTACTACAAAATTTCCCTGTACTGAATGAATTCTGTAATGTAACGAGGAAAAAAATTATTACTGTTTAAAGAATATGAGGGATACTGTTACAACCGGCCCAACCCCCGGGACGATTGCAGCAGTAGAGAAGGTGGATTATACCACATTATTCATGAATAAAATAATGGTTATTTATTAAGTTTTACCGATATGTCTAGCGGATCTTGCTCCGCAATCATACATACATATCTATTAAAGTTTCAGAGATATTCACGATGTTACAACTGTGTGTCTTGTTACTTTTGTTCCCGGTCTATCCTACAAATAAACGAACATTATGCAATCTCTTCCTCGTTTCGCCGGAGACTGAATTCTTGAGTTTTAGGAAATGTATACGCGTACCACCTTCGGTCTCGGTTATAAATATATTGACGCTGGAAACTTCCCGCTATTATGGCCTTTTTATTGACTGACACGTGGCAGCTAATTAGAAGATTCCTACAGCTCTATAAAGGAAAGCAAATAGAGGGCATTCCGAAAGGGTAGCGCGCTCGTTGAAGTTAAACAAACAGCAAATACCCATAAGAATCTTCCACGGTTTTCTTGTTCACGGTGGACGCGTGTTCGGAAACGGGTGAGAAACGGCGTTACATCTCGCGAGGCGCGCCGTAAAAGTTAACTTTACGTTCGGGAAGACGTAATTCTGGTTACACGCGAAGGCCCGCCGTAAAACATCGTGTTACAACTGCAGAAGCGTGAAGAGAACGCGCGCGAGATATATCCGCGCGATACGCCAGTGTGCCAGGCGCAAATACGTTCTCACGGAAACGAGTTATCGACGACGTCTTGTGTTTTGTGTGCCGCGTTAATTTGCGACACGTGCGATCGCGACGAGTAATCACCGCCGCGAATGTGGGAACGTCAACGGTTCTGTTCCGTTTTTCGGAACATCATGTTCGGCAGAGGGTGAAAAACACGTACCGAAAATCGTGATACTTGGCGAGTCGTGTACACAGGATTTGTAGAAGCGAGCGACAAGGAGAACGAGGAGGATTGAGAATGAGTTAGAAGCTAGTTTTTCCCGTTGAATTTGTACGAGGAATTTGCTACGATATAAATTGATGAGCAATGCGGATTTCAAGCTTCTTTCGGTCCGCAGAACAAGCGATCTTCTGCGTAAATTTCGACGCTATCATCCAGTCACCGGAACAAAAAAAGTGAAATAGTGACTGCTTCTCGGTAGAAAGGATGAGAAAAAGTGACTTCTCAGACATCAAAATAGTGACCAAAAGTGACATTTTTTGACAAATTCTGAGAATAACTAAGACCATTTAAGGTAAAACCAAAAAAGTGACACATTCTCAGGTTTGTCTTTGGAGAGCTCAATATATAGCGAATTTTATCGTACGGTTTGAAAATCCGTAATAAAGAAAGACCATGAATGTATAATACAGGTATAATATGTATATATAATACGTTTATGTATAATTTTCGGGGTAATTTTATAGTTTTCGGAGTAATTTTATCAAAAGAAACTGCGCAAAAATATGCATAAAACATCAATATTGTACAAGTTTAACGGCAGCTCGATAAAAAAAAGTAGTTGACTTATTCGGATGATAGTGAATTTTTCAGAGACTTGTCAAGAAAAAGTAACAAAAGATGGCTTTTTATTGGATGGAAGTTTATTAGTTAAATGGCTGGAATGGGAACATTGAAAATGTTATTACAAAAAAAAGATAGAGAAAAAGCAAAATTGGCCGATAGATATGGTAAACCGATATATCTATGCTTCTCGGTTGTAAAATACTAAACATTGTCGGACAGTGTATCAAACTTCGTCTACTATGCATAATAATTGGATCTAAAATAGAAGTTTCTGCTTACAAGCGCGTTTGCTTGCGTTATTAGCGTCGTTTGATTTTTTAATGTGCTGAAGTTTTGTTAAATTTTCTTCTTGAGAAGAAAATTAAAGTAACAAAAACAGCAATAATTGTTTTAACAATGCTATTATATATTGTAAGTTTTAGAATTTTTAAATCACTTCGGATCTTGAGCCAATCTCTATTCTATTATTGAATCAGGCAAGAAAAATGTTAAGGTCAGGTTGTTTTGTGAACCGAAATACCTGAGTTTATTAGTTTTCCAACTGACATACCTGAACTTTACCATAAAATATCATTTCATGGAATAAAGGTGAAGCTACCACTGACTGATTTTTCCCTGGTTTTTTTGTTTGTTTAAGGTTTCCTAAATCCCTCGCTGCAAATGTCCTTGTTTGATGACGTCAGGAGCGAGAATACGCATGCCAAGAATTTTTTGTGTTATACATTACAATAAAAAGATATATTCATAAAATGACATTTGTGACTGATTCAGCACACTTGTAAAATCATAAACATCACTTTTCTTCAACATTTTTCTTTTACTCGAACAATTAATAAATAGTTGTAAAATTAACATTGATAAAATCATGAGAAAATATGTTAAAAAAAGTTCCGTGTCAAATTAATTTTGAAACTATTTATTGATTGTTCGAGTAAAAGAAAAGTGTTTGGGCAATTTTATAAGTGTGCTAAATCGATCACAAATATCATTTTGTGAGTATATTTTTTTATTTGAAGATATAAGAGAGAATTCTTGGCATGCGTTTTTTTTTGTTTCTGACATCATCAGACAAGAAGGGCCAAGGGCTCTAAGATGGCTGAAAAACAATCAGGGGTCCCCTTTCCACATAATAAAGGAGTAACATACATCGTAAAATTGTGAGAATTTTTAAAAAACATGTAAAATTAATGATAACATGTGAGAATGTGTAATAAATGTATAAAATAATATAATTTCAATGTTTTCATTTTATATTTTTGATAATTACCAATAGATATCATAGGTATGTCAGTTTTGGGACATAATTTTTAAAAGTGTCAATCCTTAAACATCTTAAAAAATAATTACCTTTAAGGAAATATGTAATAGTTTCCATAAAATTACCATATATTTTGGTAGAAAAACATTGCTGGTTTGTATTCATGTACATATCAATTTTAATTTTACCTTCAACAAAAGAGAACCCGAAAACCAAATACTATGTCGGTGCTTTTCCTCTATATCATCTTTGAACTTCGTTACGAGCGCCAACGCGCCGAAATTGCTGTCCGCGTGACCTCGTTGCAGATGACTGACTGTGGCCGCGCAATTTTCATTAAGAGGCGTGAATCCGAGGATCATAGGAGGTCGTGACCGAACGATCCAAGTCGCGGGCATAGTGCCACACGAGGGCGGACGGTCGCCCTAACCTCGCCCAACCCTAACCCGCTTTCACGTGTGCGGTCATATAATCGCTGAGTGCACGGGACGATGCGCAGGAGCGGGAGAAAGAGAGCGAGAGGGAACGAAAGGGCGGGAGGAAGAAAGAGACGGGAAAGAAGTTTCGCTGTGAGCGTTGATTAAAAGCTTCGCGAAGCGTGTGCATGCGCCCCTCCCCTGACATTTGCCCGGTTTCCTTTGGATCCCTCTCGGTCGGCGCGGTACGATTGTCGACGCGAACGACTACGCCAACCCTGGTCGCAGAGAGCGAACCGGGAAACCACGAGCGAAGGAGAGAACAAAATGGGGAGAAAGAAGAAGAAGAAGAAGAAGCCGTGCGAGGTCGGCTTCGGCCTCCCGGATTCCCATTTCCTGTCAGAAGGCGAAATGTTCGCGCAACTTCGTTCACGCTCTCCTCCCCCTTTTTTCTCTATTATACACTCCGATTCGATTGTCGGCGAAAATTGAAGGATCGCTGTTTCATGAACGATCGTTGATTCGCGCGGCTTAACGCGGTCGTGTAAATCGAGGACAGGCGGGCGAGCGAGCGATCAAGCGAGCGGACGAATTAAATTAAATTAAAGGATCGCGAGGCGCAGTTTCTCGAGAGAAGCGAAAAGAAATGACAATCACGAAAACAATCAGAGACGCGACGAAAAATGGGTTCCTGAAAAAATAGATGGCTGAACGAGGTTGTAACGAGACATTATTTAATAAAGCGAGACGTTCTTACGAACGTAAGAAGACGACGCAGCCGTCATTTTATCGCAGCCGTTGATCCACATTTATTCTCGTCGCGTATTTAGCACGGAATACAGTCGTTAGATTTCAAGTTTCATACGCGAGTTTTAAACACAACGTGAACATGACGTTTAATATCTACATGATGGAAAGAATTGAACGGATTTTCGAATATGAGAATAAGACGGTAATCGACGTTGAAAGTTGGTGGTCGCGATTACACATCAAATCCACGTTTCTCCCTTACGTTCCGCTGTTACCACTCGACTAGAACTAATTAACGAAATCTCATCAGTCGACAGGCAACGAAACGACGAGGGAATCGCGTACGAGCATCGTTTTTTCAGCGAGCCTAACCACCAATATCGACGCCGCCGCCGATGTGTCGTGCGGCTTTACAGCTTTATTTCCTGCTCGTAAAAGCGAATGTACCGACGAGTTTAACGACTTGTTTGTTCGATGCTTCAGGATTTTGAAGAGCGCCGCGTCCGAGAAAGTCGCGTTACCGTCGCGACGTCGGACGTCATGTCGAGGACACGCCCGCGAGAGAACGATAGTTGCTCACTTTTCTCAAACGGCGAAGATCGAAAGCGCACACGTCAATTATCGTTCCGCCCGGTCGATATCGGGATATTTGTATTTTAACGGAGTATTTGTGTTTATTCGGTGCGCATGTAACGCCTCACAGATAATCGTTTCTGCGCATCTTCCGTTCGTCGCGGGTCAACTCGACGCGCCATGTCGCTCGAATCGCGCTCTTATCAAACTGTGTCGTTCGATATCGATTAACCGCATTCGTGCAGCGAGCGATGGAAACTTCTGTGAGGTCTTCGTATCTCGCTGATCCACGATTACGTCGAGTGCGATAGAATTTATACATCCGGCGAGAGCAGATAGCGATATTTTGGGACGCGATATTACGAAAAGAACTCCGCGGCCGGATTACACGAGAGATTGCCTCTTTTCATTTGTAGTTTCTATTTGTCCTGAAATTCGATGCGACTCGGCCGGGAAAATTCTTGTTAAGAACGACTTGGAAACGATCTCCTCGCAAGTAGACATTTTCCCCGTTTGCCCGCGTACGACCTTGGTGCGCTCGCAGGAGTAACGAGGCTCTCGGGGTCGCTATCAAATTGGTGGAGCAATTTTCCAAGGAAAGTACCCGTCCGTGATAAAACTCTCTGTTTACCGACGCCGCCGACTTGAGCCCTCCCGTGTAATCCCGAGCACGTTTTTTTCCGATACCGTCTCTATACGTGCGACGTGTGTAAAGCAAGTTCCGGGCGTCATTTCGACGGTAGTCTCGACGGGCGAGCGCGAAGGAGGGACTCCGGCAGATCGAGTGTGCGAAAGGGATGAAGGGAATAAACTTTGAGACGGTGTTCTCTCACCCTATCCCCCATTGCGTCCTACACCGCGCATCATAAAGCGCGCCTTTCGCACGCCCGTAAACGTAAGGGAAAAATTTGACTCTTCGAGCCTGATTGAAACCGAGAGGCTTATGACGCTGACAACGGAAGCGATTTCTCGCGATCTCGGCGAACACGTGCCGATTATGTGCGAATTATTTCACGTGAAATTCTTGAAAGTCCGGTTTGTAAAACTTGTAACGGGACTAAATGTTACCGTTTTTTCTACTTTTCTTTTACTTATTTGTAGCGATGGCGAACACATACGGTAGTATTTTATGCGAATTACTTTCCAAGCTGGAAACAAACGAAGAAATGTTATTTTTTCTTTTCCGAGTCGAGAGTTGTCCACTGGATGATGGCCTTAAAACGATCGAGACCTGGGAAGTTACAGTCGGAAGAAATAGAAAATGCATGAATTTTAGTTTAACATGTTTCTACTTCGTGCTCTCCGTTCTATTCCCGCGGTATCAGCACAGCTGTAAATTCGAATTTTACGTTCCCCCCAGCGAGATTCTTTTGCAAATTCTTTGGGTCCCCGTGGACTATATAGGACACAGGCGACCCATCGTCTCGAGTATTTACACGCGCCTAAGGTATCATCTCTCTTCGTTTATATACGCACGGCAGCCGGCATAATTTTAACTTTTACGACATTCCCTCCATATTTCCTCCATGAACAAGCTCCCCGTCGTACGCTGCGTATAACATATAGGAGAAGATATTTCTTTGAGATTTGCATCTTCGCTATATCGCGACGTAAGTTCCTTTCTATGTTTTTAGACGTGGTTAATTATTCTCTCAGCCCCTTTGTGCACTTTGCACACTTTCTTTGCAAGAAATACGTTTTGGACACATAAATTATGCACCGTTAACATTAATACCGAAATAATACTATAAATATCGAATAATATCATATATAATAATATAATAATAATATAAATATCAAAATACAATCAATATTTTAAAAAATTTTTCACGTATATACATATATTAGCTAATTTTATAACATTATTTCTATCTTCCAATTAATTTGTGTTATAAAATTGTACGATAAAAAGTAGGGAAATAAATTAACAGCTGATTCGCGAAAGAATGTTTACGATTATATTTTCGTCAAAGAATAAGATTCTTATACGATGGGATTTACATTCGAGATCATTTCGTTAAATAAGACAGCTGGCTGTCAAGTCGGGTAGACTAATTTGCTGGATCATGGCGAGCCGGCTAATCCTCGACCCGGATCGGGCATCGCTTTCGTATTATGTGAATATACCTGCCGGTGTAAGAGAACCTGGGCATTCATCCTCTCCTGCCTTTCTGCCGGAGGAGGCTTAGAGGCTTAGAATCGTATATGGTACCTATGCGCCCAATTTCCGCTAGGAGCGCTCATGCGATCTCCTCTGAGGGAACTCTCGCGCGATGTCATGCATGCAAGCTCGCTTTGGTCCGACTTAATTGAACGGTTTCTTTTGAATGCGCCATAAGTCATGCCTTAGAAATCCCGTCACAATAAAAAGCAATAGTATGTTTCGCATTTCGGAAATTTCTGCATAATCGAAAATGAAGAGGTATTTTGTATGCCTTACAAGAGAGTGCATCGAATACCGCACTCAATACACTGAAAAAGAATTTGGTAACAATTATCAAACATTCAGTTAAGTAGTTTCAATGAAATGATTCGGTTACAGTAGCTAAATCATTTACTTGTATGTTACATACAACATTAGTGTAGCCAAATTTTTTAGTTACATGTGCCATGCAACTAAATAATTTGGTTATTGTAACTAAATCATTTAATTGAAACTACTGTTACTAAATCCCTTAATCCTTTTTTCGGTATAGTTACTTTCAGAAGTATGAGGTGGAATTTATGAAATTATCCCAAGCAAATTCGACCGCGATCTTAATCGAGATAATTATCGAACAACCCGGAAATAAATGACCAAAAGCGCACTATTCTCTCTCTCTCTCTCTCTCTCTATTTCAATTCCCCTTTAACAACGCTATCTTTCGTTACTTTCGCCCGAACGAATGGCAGTCGCCGGGACGACGACGACGTCGATTAACGCGCAATCCCCGCGAGTCTGTGCGTAACGTCGGGAAGCCGGCGAAATCTCATTTCCAGGCGTCGCCGCGCGACAATGAGCCCTCATCCCGCGCCGGCTTTTAGCGAGTTTCCGCGGGGAACGGAATCAGACGATGGTGGACAGGACGTGACCTCCTCTTTCTTTCTCTCTCCTTCTCTCTCCCTCCCACTCTGGCGAGTCGCGCCGCCAGAGACGGGAGACCTCGATAGGCCCGACGATGATGACGACAAAGTCGTCGACGAGTCCAGATGCCGCTGTCAGAAGGACCGCGATAACGGCGTGATGTTAGCGTACGAAGTAACGCGGGGGACCTCCCTTTCATAGCCTGGGCAACTCTCTCCCTGTTTCTCGCGGAGAGTAGTGTCAGATAACGGAAGGCGAGCCCCTGCGACGAGGTACAAGTCGTCTCAAAATCCTCGTCGTAAAGTATAGCGTTACTTGAAGAGCACTCCGACGCGCGCGCTACAAAGACGACTTCGCAGCTACGCGCAAGATTTCCACCCCCGTCCAACTGGGAAGATTTAGAGTGCCGCGAAACGTAAAATGTTCGCTAACACACACGATCACGATCGCTTTGTGTTCCCCCGTCTCTATTTAGGGAGTCGATCGTGCGCACGTTAAGTCGGAGGATCGCGGAGATCTCGCGGGGACTTCCTCGAGCGATTCTCGTCACGTCCATCGTCAAGATTCGTGGTTATTCGCGTGCCACGAGTATCACTCGCGCCGAGTACCGAGGACAGGTTTAATTGATCCGGCAATTAGACGATTCAACGTGCGGGAATTCGCGAGGTACCTCCCGAGGCACTCCGCCGCGCCTTACCCTGTAACGTCGTAACGATGATGAATCGAAGGCCGCCGCGCAACCGCTAACCCACTTTTTCAACAACTTCAGCAAATTAATACAACTTTGGAACCGTCTCAACTTTAAGATTCATCTTCCCGAGTTCTTGAAGAAGTGGGTTAGACCGCTGTTGCACTATGGCGCAACTGCTCGGCGTTACACGAGGATTATCATCGATATGATTTATCGAGTGACGAAGCGAAGTTGTTCCCCGTCGCATGAATAACGGTACACGGTGACTTGCGGGGAGAGTTAATAAATTATGTGTAACGGAGATTGCGCAGTCCAAGTAAATTCCCAAAACAACGTCGCCCGAAACGTATTCGTGAAGATCCGAATAATTTCTCGTCACACGGGAGAGCGTTGCACTTCCCTCTTCCGTCGTACCGTGAAACGTGAAGCGCTCGGTGTGCAAAAAGTTACAGTTTTTTCAGCGTCGCAATTATAAGAGGAAATATTGCATATTTAATCGCGGGGTAGATATATGAAACGCGCGTACGCGCGGGGGGTAGAAGTACTCGTAGCCTGTATTGAAGTAAATATGAGGCCGGAAGCAGCGCGGAGGTTGCATTGTGAATGCGACAGCTTGCCGGCAGACTTCTTCAGCTTCCTGTTTCTATAATTTATCTCTACTCTCGGCAGACATTTACCCGTGTATTCCGGTCGAGCGCGTTTCGAGACCCCTTTCCGCCGCATTCTGATGGACGAGAGATCTCGCAATCGCACTCTATTTAATGTACATTAGAAACGTAACTGGCATCGCGCTTAATCCGAAGTTAATATTGAATGACGCCAACGTTTTCCTCTTTGTCGATGTATGATGCATAAAATATCACCAGTACAAAAGAGAGAAAGAGAGAGAGAGGGAGAGAGAGAGAGAGAGAGAGAGACAGAGAAAAATTAAAAACAGAAAGATTCTCTATCGTCGCGCACGGTAAAAAATTGAATTCACGACTGCCAGATATAATTGTTTCGATATATTCTCGCGTGAAAAAAAGAGTCAGCCCGCGAGAGATCAAAATTGAAATGCGTCCAAATTGGAACGTGTTTAAATTCACAAAGCGCGGTAGCTTTTGTCGACGGAAAATCCAATTAGCCGGTGGCGTTTAGCAATCACTGTTGATCGCTGATACTGTTATTTTCTGCCGATGCTATTATCCACTTTCACCCTTCGCAAATGTCGCGCGTTTTTATATTCGCGCCTGGCAAAATGTATCCGGCCGGCAGCGGAGGGTCGAGACAAATTCGATTTCACGATAGTTTCGGAACGAACGATTTCTATCGGAGGCGCCGAGGACAACGATATCTCTCCGACGTTACCGTCATTTAAACCGCTCGTCGCGCCTTACAACGCAAAAAACTGCTACGAAAAGCTTGTTACAACGGGCGACACCAAGAGAGCGCCTCAAAGAGAAATCGATAAATCGTCACCTTCGCGTGACCGAGCACAATAAAAATAAAATTGAGATAAATCACTCCGAAGAGCCCCCTCCCCTCCCCCTCGCTGTATCGCTCTCTTTCTCTCCCTCCCTGCTCTCTCATTGTCGGTGCCGAAGGCGCCTCGCGGTCGGCTGAACCAAGAACGAGCGTCTTCTTCTACTCCTTTCTTACCCCCGTCTTTTTTCCTCTCTCCTTCTCACGATACGTAGCGCACGCCGAGTAAAAATAGCGTGTCCCATCAATCACAGGGTCGACAAACCCTACCCGGACCCGCCATATTTATGTACGTCCGGATAAATAGATAAATAAAGACGAGTAGGCCCCTGCAATACCGCTGAATTTTATTTACGTCCTAACTATCTCCCATCTTCTTTTCCCTCCGTCTCATGATGAAAAATACGCGTGTGTTCGTAATTCTATCGAATGTTATTGTAGGATTGACACGATGTACGGATGTTTCGGGAGTAAAGTGTCAAACATTGAAAACTGTATTTTGAAACGCGCCAGTATCTGTCGTGTTATCCGCATGTAAAAGTCAGTTACAAGCGCACATCTCATGGAAAAAAAAAAAGAATAAAATATCTTTTACGGGATAAAAGTGGCTAGAGAAGACATAATGTTAAAAAATTTACCACATGTTCTGTTATCGTCAATATTTCCAGATTCTCCTTTTCCGTTGACCTTCCCTCTCTCTAATAGTGAGTAACTCTAAGTGTGATATAATAGATATAGATTTCAAAAGACGGATTTCGCTGACTCGCAATAAAGAACGCGAGACGTTGTTAAATAAACGTGACTCCGTCGTAAACTCTACCACATTTTGTGAACACCGAATGAAATTATGAGCCTCGCTGTCTATGTTTCGCCATGATCCAGCAAATTGGTCTACCCGACTTGACAGACAGCTGTCTTATTTAATACAACGAAATATTCTATAACGAAATATCATATAACGAAATATTATATAACGAAATATTATATAACGAAATATTATATAACAAAATGATCTCGAATATAAATCTCATCGTATAAGAATCTTATTCTTTGACGAAAATGTAATCGTAAATATTCTTTCGCGGATCAACTATTAATTTTATTAACTTATTTCCCTACTTTTTATCATACAATTTTATAATACAAATTAATTGGAAAATAGAAATAATGTTATAAAATTAGCTAATATATGTGTACGTGTTTCAGCGTTATTCCGCACGACGCAGCTTGTCGTCAGACTGTCGCCGAACTAGAGATGAATCTTACTAAAAAAATCCTATCTCGCCGTGCAATCAGGTTTTTATACACGCATATATATTTAAATATATCTCGCAGGCAACCCTCCCCGAGTTCCTCCAGAAGATACTGAGTATAAATCAACGAGCGTACAACCGACTACGAGGTTAACCGTATCGATGAGCAAGAGGGGCGTGCGTTGCAATCTATGCTACTACACATACGGAAATTACACTAAACGACATGTCATTACCGCGAACAGTATCGTGTCCTGATCGGTATTTATAAATTGCGAGCGGTGAAAAATCAACAGGGTGCAATCTCGCGACTACCCACTCGAACGTTTAACGCGGCTATTACAAATATGAATAGCCTCGTCTGCGGTACGCGTGTTCCGAAACGTGGAAGCGATCGGCTCATCTTTATGCCCGTGTACTTCCATTAATTTCGCCGAAGGGAGAAAGAGAGAGGAAAAACGTCTCGCTAATTTCCAATACGAGATTGCGCGCAATTCCGACAATTAACAACCACGACATGGAGAGAGTAGTTCCGATTTATCTCCCCGTCGTTATCCCCGCGAGGACCCTCCACGGAGTCCACCTCGGTGACGCGTTCAATCCGTTTGACGCACATCCGGAAATATTATCGGCTTCGCGCGAAACTCGAGATAATCCGGAGAACGACGCTTAAATATCGTCGTCCACGTTCATCAACGTAAATCGATTCAGTGAAACTTGGCGGATTTATATGACTATTGCAAGTTTCGGCCACGTTCTAATTAATCCCCGCACACGCAAAAGACCCCCGGGTTCTCTTGAGTTCACGCGACTCACGATGTGTAACACGTCACCGAGCTACGATGCGGCTATAATGTGACTCCGTCATCCAAGTACGGGTAATTAATCCGACTGTGTAGGAATTAGACGAGCCGAAAGGGAGCCGATGTAGAGAACCGTGGCGATGCATTGTACAGTCCGCGTCCACGAAATCTCCCGACGTTACCGCCATTACGCATCGGCACGACGTATCACATGTACCTACTGCACGTATACACGTACAACGGCGGACAGTAATCTCGTGTTAGGAGGTACGGTGAGAGACTCATCGCGGCTAAAGCAAGGTGAGCTGGTTTCCAATGCCGGCCGGTCGGAAAGACCCCCCTCGGCAACCCCCTCTCACCTTCCCACCCTCCCTCATTCTTTCTCTCTCTCCCTCTCTCGTCGTGGCTGGTTATTTAAAAGTTATAACTTATAACAGCGACCATTAAGTCCGCCGCTCCGGCTGCATTCTGCCGCGGCCTGGATATCTCTCCGTGAAAAGGCCGCATTCTGCATTCCTTGCCGTCGTCCTGCCGGCGACGACGCGCGTTCCAGCCTCGGCTACGGCGTGTGCAGAAAACCCATTCGACTGCTATAACTTCCTGTCCGTGGCACCCGCTCGCGCTTAAATCTCCTGCCCATTCGCCGGCCCGATCCTTCACCACGCTCCGCCGTAGTTCCTTTTCTCGCAGTCGTCGGCAGGACGCGAATTTTTTCAGGAAATCCATCGCAACCGTGTAATGAAGGTCTCCTCCTCCTTCGTTCCGTTTAATGGTGGAAAATCATGACGCCGGTGAGAAAATTTACCGCGTCAATCGAGTGATGTGACAGGTTAGGTTGAAATATGAAGTTTTCACTCTTATTCATCTTTACGAAAGATTCGGGTTTCCCTTATTCCCGACGGTCTCAAGCGGTAGCGGATTCTCAGGCATCACTGAGCATCGCTAGAAATACCAGAATCCTTTTGTCCGATTGTCGACACCTGACAGCGATTTGTCACTTCTTGCTTGACGAAATGTAAATGCGCGGTAGCGTAAACACCGCTGTTAAAACGCTGTTAAACCTCCAGACTCCTGCCAAATTGTGAACACGCCATCTGGCACGAATAACAGTGCGAATTCCATAAAAAATGGCCCGTCGTTCGAGCAACAATAGCGGATCGCATAACGTGATACAAAGAAAGCGCATAAAGCGCGTATTCGCTCTCGTTATCACAGGGCTGTTATCGACTGGGAATTTATCGCGGCGTGTTGTAATTGGACCGGTTACACCGGCGCGATAAAAAGGTACTTACTGCGAGTCGTCTAAAATCGATTCACGTGCACAAGAGCACGCTCTTAATCGGCCACACACACTAGTTTCTAAGTCGCTAATCTCAAGGCACAATATTTATCTACTCCGTTATCGATAAGGCTATTCATAAATCAATTCCCGGAACGCCTTTAGTTAAACGCCTTAATGTATCATACTTTTTTTTTTCGAAGACGACAGCGCGTCCTCCGCGGGACAGATATCTGGTTTTATTATGACTTTACATTGCGTTTGTAAAGTATTTTTTAATCTGCAGAGATATGCGTTGGTATTCGTTAAAATAATTAATGAATCTCGGCGATTTAATCATCTTATTAAATAAATAATTGTTTCGAGCGTCTTTTAATCTCAATACGACGATTATTGATAACAATGAATACTAATCGACAACGTTAGTTAACAACGTGCAGAATAATTTCAGGACGGTTTATCAACGGTTTTTTTCGTCAATGTCGTTCCCACAATTATATACAATAGCGTGGTTAAGGATAGCCTGACGCATGCGGATTATTCTCGTGATGTTGCGTTTTGCACGCGACAAGGAAACTCGGAGACGATTCGCTTCAGTCGTGCAACTTGACACTTTTTGCGTTTAAAGTGAAACAGATGAATTGTTTTCAAGAATACGCAGAAAGGAAAGCAGGAAGCAAGGGAGTGAAGTACGAAATGTGCAATCGAAAAAAATAGGCTTTCCGAACGTGAGCTTCGGTCTCTGCAATGGGGAATGACTGTGGCCGATGCGATTTCATGAAATTCAAATAACAGCGCCGTCGGTCGATGAATATTTTAATCCAGGAGAGCATCCGCGACAGCATCCTCGCTCACCCTCAAGGAAGCGTAAAGAAACCCGGGGGATGATTAAAGGAGAGGAGACTCGAACGCGGCACCCTTAACGCGAACAAGCTTCCCGAGAGAGGAAAAAAAGGAGAGATAGAGGGGGAAAAAAGAGGAAGAGAGAAAGAAGAGCATGAACGAAGCACCTATAACGAGTGAGCCTGTTCCATTATACCATCGTCCACGCAACACGAAAGAACTCGCAAAGCAGGAAGAGCAGGAGGGGGAGAAGGATGGATGGATGGATGGATGGATGGACTCGGGGGTGGTCGAGAGTAGAAAAATCGTGGACCCTCCGGTTCGGTACCTTTATATCACCTCCATATACCTGGTCAAGACCGACACGGAGAAAAAAAGAGAGAAAAGAAAGGAACGCCACAATAGCCGTGGATGATCTTATTTGTCGAGTCATCTTCTTGCACAGGATGGAAAAGCGACCTACGACGAGAAAGACAGTAAAGCAGGAGAATGAGACAGCATTCACACACGTTTGCATACCGTATAAATGGCAAGCTATCTCCGGCCCTCCGTTTTCCGAGTTCCCATGCACTCCTCTTTTCCCTATTGTCCGCTAATTTTCTTTCAGCCGACGGTAGAGAAGGAGAAAAAGGAAAGCAGCCGAGGAAAAAGGAGCGATGTCGACAAACGAAAATCGATGAATGACAAAATATTCCGTAGGCTCGCAGGAGATTCTGTTCTTTTAAATGTTGCCGGATAACGGGATAAGTAGGAAATAGCGTCCGTCGAACGTGAGCGGAACGACCAAACGGTGTACCTGTTACAACATGAAATAACCGTGTTTTTTCGTGCAAAGAAAAACAGCTGCGTGTCGAATGCGTCAGGTTTGTGCTGAAACGTGAACCCGTGAAGAAGAAAAAATAGAAAATGGATGAAAACAAGAGAATAACCTGAGGAAACCTTGGAGCCAATGATATATGAGGTGTCTGACAACCCGCATTCTTTCAACAATGTACAACGACTGAGCGACCGGTTCGTTACAAAACCACAGTTCATCACAACGTTACGAGACTAAGTGTTCTAAGTGCAACTTATCGGATGTATTGAAATAACGCATGTGATACTGCGTATGACTGATACAGTCTTTATTTATCCGTCGTCGTTCGATGGTATCTCGCTGGCGAAGACGGACGTTTTGTGGGACATTGTATTACGAGACATATAATTGATTAAGCCCTCGTTTCTTTTCTTTTTCTTATGTTTTTTCTTCGCAATACAGCTTCGATGTTGAATTTCTTTGAGCTATACGACTAACTGCCGTGTTAATTATTCCGTTTGAAGTTTTTCGCGTTTACGCAACGCGCGCTCGTTTCCATCTCTACGATGAAAAGACGGCAAAAAGAATGAAAAAGAAATAATCAGGATTTCACGTTCTAACGTGCGGACAAGTGACGCCTCGAGAAAAAAAATCTGTCGGACGAAACGTAAAGGCTTGCCGACACGTCGCTTACTTCCGCGGGCCACCGGACGTTCGACGTATTAACTACTTGTCAAACACGCTTTTTACGATCGCGTTAATGCGCCGACTTGCATTTAACACGGGGGTACGAATATCGCCGGGTCCGGGTTCCGGGCACGATGGGAGAAGTCAAATAAAGAGTGCTGATTGAACCGGATTAGTTTGAATAGTTACCGAGATACGTCGCGTCTAGTCGCGTTGACCCGAGTGTTTGGGAACTGTCGGTCGGAGCTGCCTCAAGTAACCGGAAGTCTTGTTATCCAATATATACTACGCCAACGAGAATTTTTCCAATACAGTCGGTAAACCCGCGATTAACCGTAAGAGGTAGTATTGAGATGAGAAACAAACGGGCAAATAATTTATTTCGCGCACGTTTGCGGGCTGGACAAAACCCATTGATATATCGATAAGAAAGAATAAGAAACGACGGAATTTCCAAGCGAGCTTGCCTCTAACTGAATTATTAATTACCAACCACTCGCGAGTACGGGAATAATAAGCCATGGAACGAAAGAAAAGGGAGTAGAAGATGAGACGGAGAGAAAGAAACAAGTACATTAATTATCATGCATCGCGCCGCTATGCATATGATACAGCGAGCAAACGTGTGTGCGAACAGTGCCGTAACTGCAATTTTTACGACTGCCTGGTGTTTACGTAATATTCTTCTCTCTAATATACGAAATGTACGCGGAAAAAGGAATTAACTATCTATATAATATAACTGAAATTTAGTTACCGGACCTAGTATTTAGCTGTGGGAGCTAAATACAAAGACAAAAAATTAACTAAATTAACTAAATTTCAGTTGTATTATATGGACAGCTAATTTTTATCTATGGGAGCTAACTCTTTTTTTCCGTTTAACTATGTCTATAAACTATCTTCTATGAATGTCGTAAAAAACGTGATTTTAATTTAATTATTAAGTTTAAATACACTATGTGCCTTTTTTAAATATAAAAGAACAGCTGATTAAATTTGCATTTAATAATTTAACTTAGTCACGTCTAATCAAATTTTCCTGCAATCTTCTGTCTTGTTCGATAACTGAATCGGCAAACAATTACGATGATTATCGTTCATTGATCGATAAAACTACGTTCCTGGGATGCCAGCGCAACGTAAGGCCGCGTATACCCGCACGTGTGTTACAGTTGTCGCGATAAAACATAAAACGGACGCCTCGGTGCTTTTTTCTTCCCCAGATTGTCCCGCGGTCTCGTCCTCTGCTCCGCTGTTCGCCCCCTCGCGAACTCAACGAGCGCGAATCCCACACGCAGCTTTTGCTTTCATCTCACCGATAAATGTGCCCGTATCTGTGCATGCGGTTACGACGATAACGGAGATAAATCACTCAGAATGGCGGGTTCGTAACAGTAGCGAGGAGCTTGGAAGGCGCGGCTGACGTACGACAAATCCACTTATCTATCACCGTAAATCTCGGCATTTGCGAGGCTAATGCGTTAAAAATGATTCTTAACGACGCGAATCGAACGTCGATTGTACCTACTCGATGTACTTACACGGCGAATTAAGATTTCGGAATAACACCGAGGACGTACGCATAGGATACACATGCCACGTAACGTCTAAGACATTTTCGTTCTCTGAGGAGAAAAAGCTACATGTAATGACTGCTTTAATAACGAGGAGAGACCGGATAATAATCGCGAAATTAACGCGTGCAATTGAATATATCGTGTTCACATCCGAGTGTGTTGGCGTGTGCACGGAATATTTTCGCCCTCTCATCGGAATAATTTCGCGCCGTGCGACAGACAGTGCCGGCGATGCGTAAACGCCGCTTATCTTCCGCTCGCGCGAGCAGGTACGCTGGCATTTTCTCTCTCTCTCTCTCTCTCTCTCAGCTGAGAGCGTGTTTGATTGTGGTGCGAGATAGCGTGAGTCGCGGATTTTGCGAGCGCGACGCGAGTACGCGCGTCTTCGCAAATAGAGATTTCCTACCGAGAGTGCTTACCACCGCGAGAGGGGAGAACGAATACGTAAAAGCTTACGGGTGGCTTGTCATTGACTTGTCATTAACGCCTCTACGCGAATTCCGAAGGTCCATAAATTCAAGCGTATTCGCGGCGCACAAGACGCGCTAACGAAGCCGCAGGAAGGATACACACGAACTCAACACTCTCGCTTTTATTACTCGCCGTGGTCGATCGACACGCGTTAAACACGCCGGAGAATGATCACCGCTCTATTCACAAAGAACGTTGAATACCGCGGGGCAGGTTGTTCGAATCGACATTTCGCGGGGTTTTTGCGAAAATTCGCATCGAGCATTCTGCGAGTAAACGCGATTTTCTACGCGGAAATCTGAATCAGAGACGGTTCACGCTCGTTTATTAGTCGAGTTATCGTAATGAAGCCTCCAGAGATGCGGTGATTTATCGCTTAAAGTGAAAAAAGGTGTCGTGTTACAGATAAACAACGAAAGCACGTTCTCCAGATAATTACAGGTGGACTTTACTTCGATGGAATCTTAATTCATGATTTGGTCACCGAGTTAATAAATGCCCGGTAAAGTTCAAGATTCACGAAACTAAAAAGGAATTATATGTGTTGTATTGTTGACGAGACGCTTTTTAGAGAATGCATTAAACGGAAATTGTATATCAACGAATACACAAGGAGTTGCAATCACGGCCGCGGCACGATCGTCGATCTTTCGCACAAGGATGTCCCTCGGAATTTTACTCGCTTTAGCTCTCTTCGCCGCGCTCGCCGGTTCCATCGGAGAAGTTCTCTCTACCCCTAAACGAACAAAGCGCATAATTCATCGGCCATAAATCCAGCGGCGGTCACGTCGCGGTCCCCGCAAATCAGCTCGCCGAAGTTTCGCGAAATAAATCGTGATTCCACGCGGATTGTTGGAATTTATGATTATGACGCTCCACACGCGCTGCATCTCTTACCTTTCAATTTATTCCTGCTTCGTGTGTGCGCGCATAGTACAAAAATAATCGGAGTAATGTCGCTTTGATTCTTCAATCGCGAACATCACGAAGAAAGAAAAATCTAAATTCTTGTAAAGAGGAAGAAAGCTTTTTTATAACTTGTCAAATATTTTTGTGAAATGTATAAAATAAGATATAAATCCAATTTTTACTATATAAGTAATTTTGTTTTGCTTCACGCGACACTTGAAACAATATTTGTAGGTTACAAAATTTATTGATAAGTACTGCAATAAAAGATGTTTTGAAAGATTTATTTTATACAGATTGAAGAGGGATCGATCGTCGCGTTCATAGAAGTCGCGGATGATCCAAGAAAGTTCAACCATTACGCGAAAAGGATGCAAACGAGTCAGGAGCGCAACCTTTGAAGTGGTCGTCGGACGTAACCTCGAAAATGTGGATGAGAGTGAAAAGTAAAGTTGGCAAAAGAGAGCTTCACTAATGGCGCGGCTGAGAATTCCGCGCGTCTTCCACCAGAGTTCTGCTTGATTTTACCGCGGCTTTTGTGCCCGACGCGGCTTCATCCCCCACAATACATTTCCTCCCCTTTAAAGTAATTTGTTCGTCCCTCCGAAAGAGCTGTATTTTAAATCGCGTCGATTCATCAGGATTTCCGAATACCGACGAGACGGGAAAGTAGATGTTAGCTAAATGACGAATAAGCCTAATCAAGCGTAACTCGGAGATTATCGCGATGTTCCTAATTAATAAAGTCTCATTTTTTTAATTATTATTTAACTATTTTTTAACGATATTCTTCGATATCAATAAGCTTTTTAAATTTAACTCACATTGTATAACCGCGAATTCTCCTATTATTTATACGCGTATTTAATTAATATAAATATGACAACTATTTGAAAAGCAGTGCTGCCATCCAGTTTCACCGGAATAAAAAGAAATTGTGATTGTTTTTTAGCAGAAAAGGTGACAAGAAGTGACCTGTCAGACATTAAAATAGTGACTAAAAGTTTGACATTTTTTGTCAAATTCTGAGAACAACTAAAGCCATTTAAACAAAAAAATAACATTCTTACCTTCCCGGATTTATCTTTATATAACTTAACCTGAGTTCTTTTCACAGTATGGTTCGAAAATTCATAATAAGGAGATACTAAGTGCATGAATAATAAAGGTACGCTTTCGGAGCAGTTTTATTAAGAGAAACAGCAAAAATATATATAAAACGTCCATATTTTTTAGTGACATGTCAAGAAAAAAATGATGAAAAGAACTTGAACGACTGGATGACAGCGCTGGAAAATCTTATATTTTTTTGGTTTTCAAAAGTGAACGAAGCGAAACTCTTTCTGATTCGGAATCGTTACGGGAATAATTTTGTAGATCTCCGTTTCATCGCAGCCTTATTACTTGCATAACGTTAATTGCCATTTTACAATTCGTATGCAAAGTACGCCGTTGAATAAAAAACCTCCATTTGCTCAACAGCTGGTGCCCGATAATGACCAGTCCCGAGAAAAAACGAAGAATGCAACATCAACGGTAACGTTCTATAGCTTACGTATGCCATAATTACTAACCAACTGATATTAGCCTGTCATTATCTATCTAGCGTCTGCCTGCCTATTCGATAACGCACAATATGAATTGTGCTCTTTGAATTTCTTTCGATTAAACCGCACTCAGGCGGCTGCAGTCGATCGCGTGACTCCGCGGACATTTTTTTTCTGAATGCTTAAACATCGAAGCTTTCGCAACATTTATTATCTGATGCATGTATCAATACTTAAAGTAGATCCGAAAAATGATCGATTTAAAGCATCTCTGTCATATGTTTGGAACTGCGGTCTCCATATTTACAAAAAAGAACGAGAAAGATGCAACTTATTGACCGTCGTATATTTAAACGCAGATATCAGACAAAAGTAAAAAAAAATGAAATCTATATTTAGATAGCAGGTATTTCTTAAATAATCATGACAACTTTAGAAACGAATAACTATATATTAACGAGTATCGCATCGATACGCACGAAATGTGTATACGACTCCCAATTTTCTGTTCGATCGTTCGTTCATTGATCGTAAATCGCTCTCTGATGGACAGGCTAATGTTATGACAAAATGTAAAAATATAAAAGAAGCGTATTATAAATTCAGTTTGATATTCTCGCAACTCTGAAAAAAATGCACGAAACGTGAATACAGCACAGAAGAAGAGATAAAGAGATTTGGCGTTCGGCTTGTGATCAGCCAATCATTCGCGTGGATTTCACAGCCGCCGAAATGCCAAACCCGTTTGGTAAAACCGACTGTCGGAGAGAGGCTCACGTACTCCAATGAATAAATTCAACTTTGATGTCCCAATCAGCGTGCGCCCGAACATCGTAATTAAAATCGAATTTTCAGGACAAATTAAGGAGATCGATCTCTCGTCGATCAACAAGAGCCACGCTGAAAATCTCTCTTCGCGTCATTCTACCGAGCCGATTCCGGGAAGTTTCAAGAGTACTCACCAACTTTTTTCTCGCGACACACGGTCGCCCGTGCGCGCTACCGTGTTTACTTTTTTTTTTTGCTACACGCGACGAGACAAATCTACGCGCTGCATCGCGTTACAGATACTTCTCCATTTTTACACCAAATATATTTTTAATAGTCATCAACGCATTAAATATAACGGAATATAAATACAAATTGTTTATCATAAAGCATGGTTTACAAAAAAAGTCACTAACGTTTGGAAAAACGTTTGTGAAAACAACCCTTCACGAGCTAACTCGATTTAAAAGAACGATTCAATATAAATCTTTAATTTAAACAATTTTGGATTTATAATTTCTTTCTAGGAATTCCCCCTCGCAAATTGTCACTGCTCCAATTTGCTCTAACTGCTCCAATTTTAATTCAATTTTTAACTTTCAGTTTCTTAATTTTCAGTTTCAACTTACTGCGATTTATGTAAATTTGGCGTTATTTTTAGATGTATTTTTTTACAACTACGTATGCAAAGTTAATCTGCTACAATAAATAGAACAAATTCATAACACATACACACGTCAGTCAAGCAATTCAATGAAATGCAAACTAACATAAAGTATCTCGGTTTTTATGTAAATTAAACTAATGTCAATCCGCCGATTAATCGTGTATTTCGATAAGTATCCACAGTCATACCTGATGCTCCACTAACGAGCATCACTGAGCGAATTTACTCCCTCATTATATCGTCTTTCATTCATATCCTGCATTCAGCGCTGAGTGTGCGAAGCCACAAGCAGATCTATTTTTTTCTTTCTCTTTCAAAGCGCGAGCGTTCTTACCAAAGTACGAGCATATCCATTCAAGTTAAACAAAAACATCTTGAGAAGAGTATACACTAAACAAACACGAATCTAAACAGCACTCCGGACGCAAAACCGAGAGGCAAATTTTGTGCACGAGAAACGCAGGAATCTCACGCATCTACTCACATGAAATCGCTTCCTTCGGGATATCGCTGAGCGGGAATCCCTCATTCTCGAAGTAGGATCTGACACTGTCGCACTTGAGGCCGGTCGCGTTTGTTGTCGTCGTCGAGACAATCGTCACGGTAACAAGCCACAGTATCATCGTCATGGCACTCGTCATTTTCGTCGCAAGGTGGAAATAAGCGAAAAAGGGCGAAAAGAAATCCGTGTCGGGGACAACACACTCCCGGACGGTGTACTCTCTCGAATACTATATTCACGAGGAACTTTCGCTGCCGGCGACAGAACGGACGCGACGACACTCGCGTTCGCGAACCAGCATTCGGGACTCGCACGCGTTCTTTATTCGCCTGACGCGATCAATTGTCGCGACCCGATAAATATGCCGAGTCAACGACGCTTAGTAGAAGAGCGATCGTGAGAAACCGCCTGAACCGAAAGGGACCCCGAGAACCGTCTCTCAGTACCGCACGACACGCACTAGCCGGAGCGTGAGACAAAATGTGCGCCGAGGCGCGCCTACGATGGTGGGGCGTTTGAAATCGCGAGCGCGTGCGCCGATCCGCCGGCAACTTTGCGCGGTCTTCGGCCGACGGTAAAGGATCGAGTAAACACACACGCGGACGATAATATTTTCGTGATTGTGCGATACTTTTTCTGGCGTGAAGCAGCGCACTACGCAGGACAGGGATTTGGGTGCGCGCTTTACGCGATATTTCCACGTACAGATCTACATTCGTGCTCGTTTTAGAGACTTCTCGCGAACAACTGTGTCAACGAGGTGCTATTAAAGACCGTTCGCCTCGGGGAAAGTTTCGTCGCTGCCGTAATGGGACCCCAGGAGGCCCAAAGATATTTGGAGAGCACTGACATTACCGACTGTTTCGATCGTGCTTGATACAATTGTCTATACGATATATAATAATATTGATTACACGAATTACCATTCGTGCGGCGTGTTATGAAAGTGCAATTCTCGGAAATAATATATTATCACGTCGTATATACGTGTGTGTTTCCATGAAATTTACATTCGAATAGTAATAAATCGTAAGGTTAATATTGTAGGTTAATCGTTCAAGTATTGGCAGTCACGGCAACTTTTTTAAGTTCGTCGACCTTTAATCATTCACGAATATAAAACTTACGCGATTGTACCTGTGAAAGTCGCAGGCACACAATTCGTGGTAGCCACTGCTCTATCGACACTTACCGACTTCTCCTTCGACGGTTCCAAAAAATCCAGCGATTCGAACTCCGGACTGCCATTACTGTATGGGGATTGCACGGCGATCCGCTCAGTATCCTCGATCTCGTTTCGAGATTTCACTTTCTTATTCACTTTGGACACTTCCGATGACGATAACTCGCGAAAGGATCATTTCTGACGAGTCGAGATTGTGAAAAATACGGAACAATTTGTCGAATCCGAACTGCCGCGAACCGTTCTGCCATGTGATTATCATAGCGGTGTTTCTTGAAAAAAAAAAAAAAACGACGGGCATACTTCGCTCGGTACTCCCTGTGATCCGTTTTGGGAGATACTCGTTTTCCGCAATCGTTTTACAATATTTTACGCGTGCCGCTCACTTTCGACATTCCCGACATAATTCACGAGCCACAGACTACTTTCGAATTTCGATAGATGAAAAATGCAAAGTATTGTTTAAGGAGGTTGTGAGACTTGGTGTATTTTTAGTGGAGCAACAAGGGGGAGCAACAATCCTAAATTTGGTATTTATCAGGTAAAATTACAGTCCTATACGTTTATTCCACTATCTAACCTAACTAATAAATGTTAATTTGAAGTAAAACTGAAATAAATATACATATAATATTACAAACAGAAAAATATTATTATTTTTTATTTTTATTATTAATGCTATATTTATGTATTAATCTAATAGAGCACAGATAATTGAAAAGGGTATATAAATGTGTGCACATATATATAAGTAAAATATGTGCATATGAATATATACGTATTTCGAATATTACTATTAATTATATAAACTTTCCACTACTGTATTTTCAAAACGGTCAATAATTCTGAAATTTATTTGTAATATCTATGTAACTAGTCTTTAATATTATAACTATTTTCTAAATTTCTATCTTATACATAAATATATTATAAAGTTAGAAGGAATATATCATCTTAGGTCTGTTCGTTTTCGCTGCACCGCTGAACTAAAATAAGTTAAAGAGAGACAAATATATGTTTTCTCACTTCAACTTATTGCACTAGTTCGGCGGTGCAGCAAAAACGAACAGACCTCTTATGAGCTTATAGAATAAGCTATAATAATGGAATAAAACATACAAGTTTATAATTAAATATTTCGGAAAATACGGTAAAGATCATCGAAATTTTCATTACGCACTGTCAGTACGCATGTTCGATTAAATTTTGTATCATGTATATATTACAGATTTATCTTATTTGATCAAACCTCTCAAACCTCCTTAAATAGTGCATAATCTACAATTATGCGGCGAACGGGCGATTTTGCTCGACATTCCCGACGGACCGTTTCATGAGAAATTCACGTTGATTTAACGATACTTCGCTACCACAAAAGCGCGAAACTTACTTCCGACACTCCCAACGATGATTCGAGCGCGAGGTTCTCTTTCGACGAGCTGAAATCGCGAAAAATGCAGAACGACTTTAAATGCTACATACCACAACGACGCGATCCGTTCCGCAACTGACCGAACGGCGATTGCGATTATCGAAATATCAAAACGCATGCAACTTCACTCGGTACTTTCGACAACCGTTACACGATAGATATGTCCACTTTAAGTGGATATGTCGCCACGATACATGCATGTGGCTTATTTACAGCATAGTCTAAAATAATTCACGTATCTACTTTTTTCCAGCGGATCGAAAAATTTGCATTCCGTGAGACGACGAGCTCTCGTAACCTCGTAACCTCATTCGGCATTCTCAGTGATCCGTACTGCGAGATGTGCGATTTCGGCAGCTGCTTATGTGTACGTCGGCATAACAAACGTATGACCCTTACCGTCAGTATTCACGACGAAAATTCAACGAGACTCGCGTCTGTCGAGCCGAAATCGCAAAGAATACGGAACGGCTTATCGAATCCGAATTGGCGCGTTGCGTCTCGTCGTGTAACTGCGTATTGTGGCGTACAACGGCGATTCTCCAATCAGATGCGATGTGTGACGTCACGTCTTCGCGGCAATTTCGTCTCGGAGTAGCACGAATTCGAATTGCGATCATTCCGCATTTATTGCATCTTCTTATCCGTTACAAGCAAATTCTTCGCAAAACAGTGTAGAAAGACGAATATTATATTATACATTATATATACATAATATTATATTTTTATATTTACGATTATCACGATTATATATATTGTTTTATATTTATATAAAATTATATATTAGCAGGATATAATAGAAAATATGTACAAGTTAATTACAAATATTTATATTTATTTCATGTTAGGAATAACAATAATATTTTAAGTTATTCATAAGTCTATAAAGAACATGCTTGAATTTATTGAAGTGAATGGAGCAATTTGCGAAGTTTTGCAAGATTTTATCGATCAGCATTGTTTTACAATTTATTATCTTATTTACCTTGCTACTCATTATATTAAAAATCTTAAATCATCGTTACGCATTCAATTGTAATGTTGGAATTTTCTCGTAGCGCAATTATTGTGCTTTCATACAGCGATGCATTTATCATTTATTTTTCGTAAGGGTCATTCATTTATTCATTTATTTCCCACGAGTGTATGTCAGCCTTCTCGAGAACCTCGTAAAAATTACACAGTTGCGTGAAATCCTAAGATTAGAATACTTAATTAAATCTAATCATAAGATTAGAATACTTAATTTACGATAAATCATCAATTTTATTATAGTAAGATACATATCTAATAAAGCAGGAAGCAATAAGTATAGGTAAAAATATAGCCAAGTAAACAGTCCATATCAACAAAGACTCATAGTGATTACCTTGAGCTCTCTGTGATTATCGGCTTTTGTGAAATCGTTTACTTTGAATACCGCTAGGCTAATAATGCGTTGAATATCCTTTGTTAAAACTGTCGATTTTTATTGTTTTTCATGAATTATATGATTTATGTATAAATCTTTTCCTAATGTTTACACTCCTATTTTTTTGTCGAACATAAAGCAACTATAAAGACACGATTCGACAAATGTGTTTCTCTTGTATACACTTGACCGAGCTTTCTCGCCAGCTTTCTTCTACCAGTGTACTCTTTATAAAAACATTCGAACGTAGCTAAAGTCGGTGGTCTGATGCTTCTCAGTGATCATTCCCACTAGATTATATGTGAATGACAAGTTTTCGTAGCTACTGTTGGATATGCAATTATCTGGTTAGGATTATTCCTCTAAGTATATAAAAAATCAGCTCGGATATGTGATTGAATTGAAGAAAACGACTACGTACCGAATATGACGACTTAATGAAAGACGATCTACAAGGTTTTGAAACACTTATTTGGGTCACCTACTTGGGTCACTTATGAATATCTCAGCGCTTCTAAAACTGAATATATATATTTTCTCATAAATAATAAAATCTTCAGAAATCTATATCTCTTCAGTAGAGCGCTTGAAGCCAAATCAAGTCGACAAGACCCCAAAGCCCAAAAGCATTGTTCGTTCAATTAATCCAAATAAAATCCGAGGAAACTGATGACTATAGATAACATTGAAGGAAAAAGAGAACTAGCATCGTTTGGTATTGTGTTGAAATTAAGCCACCTTCATTTTCAAAACCCGTCATAAAATAAGGAAACCGACAATTGCTTTCGATATGTAGCCGAGAGCTGCTTAGAATCGATTAAAAGAAAAAGTTCTTAGCGAACTGTAGAAGCGACGTTGACCACTATTTTGCACTCGAATATTGGGTATTTTCAGCACTAATCGGCACTACTACGGCATTTTTTTCATGATATTTTCTACGGTTCGGTTGAATTTCAACATTTTGGCTTGTCTTTTTTATTGTTAATATTCTTTTGTTAATTTTATTTATTTACCATCTAACATTCTCCCTTTTACTTGCCACGTGAAAGTTATGCTGCGAAAATCATATATTTGTAGTTTGCTGAATTTAGATTGAAATAGTATTATTATTTTTCCGGAAAAATTAAACTCGACGGAGAAAATGGAAAGAAACATGTTTTGTTTCGGAAGAACACAAGAACACAAGAAATTTACGTTTGCTTTGAAAACGACTATAACAGTTTTGTTACGTCAAAAATTAATTTTCCCCAAACAATGTTTTCCGCCGAAAAATAGAAATGTTTTTTCGATTTTTTTCGCCGAATTTAATTTTTCCGAAAAAGTAACAATACTAGATTTAAATTAATATATGTCATTACTCACTGAATATTTTTATTTTTTAGATTTCTTTTCTCAGTGTAGGAATTTACATGAAGATGCAAACCAAAAAGTAAACTATGGAAGAATTGTGTCGAAAGTGATTTTCGTAAAATACAGCGTCGACATGAACAAACATGGTCATGACTTTTCTTTTTATATCTACTTTAGGAAATTGCAATCAATGCTAAGCTTTGGAATGCAAGCTTCTTTTTTTATTAGAAAGGTATACATGGAGATTACGAAGGACAAATCCTATTTGGCCAAGTGCAGTTTCCAAGACGTCAGTGACCGACAAAACACCTGGCGTCATCTAGTGGCGCGGCGAAAAACAACCCGAGCAGCAATTGGATTGCCTGGCGCCACTCAACGATGTTGTACTGAAACTATTGACCGAAATTAAGGTACGAGATTTAATAATTAATATCTAGAATACTAAACAAAATTAAATGAAACGTTCGAACATCGACCAAATACTTTTCAATGTAATTTTGCTGTATTATATTATTATAAAATTAATACTTCATTATATATTAATGTCCAGGTATTTATATCGAATGAATATATCGAATGATTGAAAAAAATTAGTAATGTCATTCTTCTTTAATTACTTCTAGGTTCCTCAAAACCCTTTTATTTTTAGAAAACTTTACCTAGGGCTGATAATCTTTCATCTTATTCGTCGGTGTTTTACTTGATACCACTTTGTATGATTGTTTGATACGTCACCTGCGTTTAACTGAAATGTATCGAATATATTCAAAGCCTTTCATTTTAATTGCGCTTTCCGTTTTTTTCCGAGACAATCTTTTTCCCTCTTATTTTCCCTTTCTTTTATCTGTTAAATTTTAAATGTATATCAATTTTATTTGTTTAAGTGCAAAAAGTGTAGTACTTTACACTTAAGTGCAAGTACCAAAACTCGCTTTGGCGGAAATGTTCTAAACTCGCGATTGGCGCCATTATTTCGACAGTGCCAAAACCGAATGCAAATCCGGACTATTCAATTCCAACGCGATACTTAGATCGAGATCTGAATGTTCCTCGACGACCGTACTCAGTTCCTGGGACAGAAGGTTTATGATCCTTGTTCGCTTCGTCAGGACACGGTGTTCGTTTGGCGATTCATACTAGCTGCGGGAACATTATGTCGGTGAGTGATCGAACGTTGTTATGGTTAATTTCGTCAATTTTTACGCAAACACATTCGCGCTATGTTTGACAAAGATTAAAACGGTGCGAGGCATAACAGCTAAAATGCTAGGTAATTTTTTTCTTTTTTTCAAAATAAATAGCATCATCTCACGATTTATGTTCATTTTAGACGATTCATTATTCACAACAGAACTATATTTATATAGAAGCATACAATTAATTAGAATTACAGTGTAGAAGTACGGTTATGCGTAAGTACATAACATATATCATACATAAATAATACATTATGAAACGTTTTTTGTGTATTTGCACGATATAAGAAATTACAAATAAATTTGAATTACGAATTCTGTTGTAAGATATAAATAATCCAAAGTGAGGTTAATTCTTAGAGTGCTAGGACGCATGCATTTCTGTAAAATAACGCTGTACTATTAATTTGTTACAATAAAGAAATTTAACTCAAAAGAATAAACTCTACTGATAAAAGATAAAGTTTTCTTTTGACTTGATGTGACAATTACATTGCCAAATTAAAAAAAAATCAATATAGAATAATTTCAAGGCATTTGAAATAAAACATGTACATACAGTAAGATTTAACAATGAATTTTCATTTTAAAGTTGACATTAAAAATTTATCGACCTAGGGAATATATAAATTCGACTCGAAAATAATTCAAGCATCGATTACCATTTGTCGATAGTATAACCAAACATAACCTAAGATATGTGAAGGATATTTACATTCTTTTAACGTTTTGAATACACGTGTGTTGTAAAAGAAATGCAGTTAACGATGTCAGAAGCGAAATTCGACAAAAAGGCAGTACGCCAAATGTTATTAGAAGAAGACAAATTTCTCGCAGATATTTTCGCCATAATGCCGTTACCGAAACACGAATTAGGTGAGTGTATCTCTTCAAATTAATACTATAACTTCAGTATTTTAACAGTTGTATTTATAGGTTAATTAAGTTAAGTTGGTTTTTCTATATTATAGTGAAACAAAATTGTCTACCCTCGGAAGAGAAGAAATCAACAGAACAAGGTTACTATTTTTTACATTTATCCATAATTAATATGATATATATTTTTTTCTTTAAGATTTATCCTACAACAATGTGTGATTTATATGTATATACATTTCTATTACAGTTAAGATGGTCACAGTACCAGGTAAAAAAGCAAAAAAGGCAAAAACTTTTGAAGATTTACATACAAGGCTGGAGGGATTGACAGGTGTAAAGAAGCTGGATTATAAACAGAAGCTTCTTAAGAAAAAATTAAAGAACAGGATCAAGAAGAAATTAAAGAAAGAAGAACGTATGCTGCAAAAGAAACTCTCTAGGACTGAACATAATGCTGCTGGATCTAGCGAAATAAATACCGATGATACAGAAGTACCAAAAATTCCTAAGCCAAAACCAGTATTTAATTCGCAAGGTAAAATGGTATTCAGCAAGTTTGATTTCTCCGAGATTGGCATGAAGAAGAAATTGCCCAAAAGTGAAAATAATCCTAAGAAGATTTTACAACAACTAGAGGAGAAGAAAGAAAAGTTAAAGCAATTAGAAGAGTCCGGCGATAAAGAGAAAATAGAAGAAATTAAAGAAAAAGATGCATGGAAAGCTGCATTGGCAAAAGCAAATGGTGAAAAAGTATGTTTTTGTTAATTATATTTATTTGATATAAAGAAAAATCTTTTTTCTGGTACTGTTGATATCTGACATAATGAGATTATTCTATTTTCATTTATATATCGCTATAATTTTATTGTACTACTATATTTACATTGATTTTGTTTTATTTGAGTAAAAGATAATGTACTCAGTTTTGAGTTACATACTACGTAAGTAACATTAAGTTACATACTATAAATTTGTCATTCTTATCTACTGCTCTTTCTCTTGTTATGTATATATCTGTTATGTATTAATGTAGTTTTAACACAGTTATTTTTCTTGACAGGTTAAAGATGATCCAGAACTGTTGAAACGAAGTATAAAACGAAGAGAAAAAAAGAAGAAACAAAGCGCAAAGAAATGGGATGCCAGGTTAGAGAATGTGCAGAAATCCAAACAGGAGAGGCAAGACAAACGAAGAGAAAATATCATGAAGAGGAAAAAGGAAAAGAAGCTGAATAAATTAAAGAAAGCCGCAAAAAAAGGACGTGTAATACCTGGATTCTAAGCACTGAATTTTCCACATAATTATAATTTATGCAACAGACTCATTTTGTGTAATTTTTATTTAATAACATTTTTTTTTATTAAGATAAAACTTACATATGTGCCAACTAGCAGAATTTCCTTATAAAATACATGTACAGAACTGACGTTTGTTACATTTATTAAGATTTTATTTCACACAAATGTGTACAAATTTCATTTTTAATTAAGATTTACATAAGATCATTGGAATTTGTCTACTTTTTGATACTAGTATCCTTTATTGAAAGACATATTGTCTACAGATTTAATGTAAAGAGACACAATAGTAGAAAGAAGCCGACTATTCTATAAATAGGAGAAAAGAAATGGGATAGTTAGGATATTTAGACGAATTCTCAATGAACAACACACCTGTGTACAATGTCGCCCTGTATATAATACAGATACGAATAATACTTTATTTGTATAATTCCAATTTTCATTTGTACATGAACGAATCTTTATTCACATCGACCCATTCGTAGACCAGTTACTTCCTACGGCTGCGTACGTTCGGGTTTACGACTATCGTGTAAAAAGCCGTGCTTACGAGTAATAACTAAGTAGTATAAAATTCCACGTGCGTCACGATGGCACGTTGAAATAGAAGAAGCACGTTAGAAACGCGCGATGCTCCGTCGACATATGTATGCCGTTTTGTCGCTTAAAGTTTATTTCTTTCACTCTCTCGACGAAATGTTACGTATTAATCACGTCGTTATCGCGCATGATAGTGTTTGGCCTTCCCCTGATATTCCCATGTCATGGCCTCCGTTTTCGGAAGGAATGGCCGGTCAGTAAATGATTGGCAGATCTAGGACGAGAGCCTCGATATAGCTGCCGTCTTTCGCCTCCTGCTAGGTATCCCCCAACGCCGCGGAGACCGCGTTAGCGTGCGTCAAAGCCGTCCACAATGGGCTGTGATCCACAGGCAATGGCACCGCCAAGGATTTTGATGGTCGCGGCGACCTGCTGGAACCGAAAATAGCGCTCTATTATTGTACTCAAGATACAAGTAGACTTGTTAGATACAGTTTTTCCATATTCCAATATTTTCGCTCTCTCGACTGGGTGGTGTGAAATACGAAATCATTCTACATATCTTTGAAACGTACCGCATATATTTGAGATCTGTTATGTACAATTGTAAAGATATACAAATGTTCTCAGAAATTTTCCTCATTGCAACAAACGCACTGGATATGTATAAGTTTGCAACATTTTTATTTTAGGTTAACGTTTACTCTATTTGATAGAATCGAGTTTTCAGTTTTGATATTTTTAATTATTACATATTGGATATAATGCTCCAATTGATTTTCGTACGTATTTTCGCTATTTGAAATGTTTGAGAAGTATTTGTAATTCTGTGGAACCAATAAAACGTAAACTTTGCGGAAAAAGTCAGTATTCTATTGGTCAAATTTTCATGTATAATCTCTATAATCGAGCTTTTCATGTTTTCCGATACAGCCCTTTTCTTTCTTATCTTCTCTCTTACTCTCTTATTCTTATCTTCTTTCTTATCTCCCTTTCTTATTTGTTAAATTTTAAATAAGTAAAATAAAATAAAATATTTATTTCGTTTTTGTTTAGGTGCAAGAAGCGTAGCACTCTACACCCAAGTGGAAGTACCCATAACTCTCTGCGACGGCAAAATGTTCTAAACTCGCGACTGGCGCCATTACCTTGACGGTGCCGGTGCCGGATGCTAATCTGGACTACTGAGTTCCAGCGCAGTACTTTGCTCAGGATCCGAACGTTCCTCGACGACCGTATCCAGTTCCAGGGACGGAAAGGCTCGCGATCCTCGTTCGCTTCGTAAGGACACGGTGCGCGTTTGGCGATCCACACCAGCTGCGAGAACATCATGTTGGTAAGTGATTGAACGTCGTTATGGTTAATTCGATCAATTTTTCCCAAACGCATTCGCGCCATATCGTCAACGAATTTAACGGTGCAAGGTATAACGGCCGAAATACCGTATGTAATGCATGTTTTTTTCGAAATAAACAGGCTCATCTCGCGATTGATATTCATTTTAGACGACTCATTATACTCGACAGAACTGCATTTATATGAAAGCATACGATGAATCAGAATTACAGTACAGAAGTACGGTTATACGTAGGTGCATGCACACGCACGCACGCCCGCACACACATACACACACACGCGCGCGCGCGCGCGCACACACACACCTACGTACATATACATTTACGTCTTCAAATGTTCTTTGTATTTGCATGGTATATTATTATAAATAGAAAATTTTATCACGAATTCTGTTGCGAGTTATGATTCATCTAAGGTGAGGTTAACCGTTAGAAAGCCAGGATACTGATCACGTCAAATTCAAAGATGCCGTTTGCTAATTCGATTAATTTGTTTTGTAACGAATGAAATGACATTTGCGATTTGAGAAAGGAAAAATTTTTCGTCGTTTATACTTGAATATACGTCGCAAGTTTAAATATATTCAGTAAAGAATGTGAGCATCCTTAACCTATATTCGGTCCAGCAATGAAAGGGTTAACATCCGTTGCAGTAACAGTGGCAGTAACAGTTAACAGTGGCGCGCGAATGCGTTTGACGCAGTAGGACATAAAAAACATTCGTCTTGTTATTCATCGCGTTCGCTCTGCTCTCTAGCGAGCGATATATATTAAAATTCTTGGAAGATCTATATCTATATCTATATCTACCGGCAGAGATTCAATCTGCCAATACGTCGATCGAGAAACTTCCGATGCTGGAATTTTCTACTTAAATCAACTAGGAGAATCTAAGATTCCTACACTGGCGAAGCTAATTTATGCAAACGAACCATGCAAATCTGATTTGCCATGATTTTTCTTTTCTTGCGAGAGCAAACCGTAAGAAAACGTAGCGCCGGTGAGATTTTCATTTTCGCGAAATAAAAAAGGAAAATGTAACGAAGGGTGCTCCTCTTCCCTCGATGCGCTCAGCCATCTATTTAAATATTTTGCAGTGCATACAAATTTGACCTTATTGTATGAGCTTGCATTTCATCAACATTCTCGCACAAATTTAATTAATTTCTAACTTGATCTTAATTATATCCTACAGCACGATGCAACCAACGTAACGTTCGCGTTTGTAAATAATACGAAGGAACATGATGATCGGTAAAAAGAAGGAAGAAAAAAAATGCTAATTTCCGCGAGAGAAATGCATATCCGGGCACAGACTGCTAGAAACGAAACTATAACTACGTCATATTTTACCTAAGTCCTCTCTCGATGCTGCGTTTGCCAACAACAAACGAACGTGAGCGATGTTTTTCAATGAGGAGATTAACTTTTTCTGAATACGGTTTTACTTGAAGAATACATGCATTGTGTCGTATAATGGGTTTCATATAAAATACATCAGATTTCATATTTTCCTTGGTTGAATTTAAATATATCGAATTTTGCAGGCGTTTGCCTCGTGAAATTGAATTCCCCTTCAAATGCGCGTGCGTATAATTGGATGATTCGATTGTTAAAATAATTAATTAAGTGGAATTGATCTTTATCTCACAGGTAGCAGTTAATTTTATACATATTCTTTAAACGTATGTAATACGATTATGAAACATGATATTTTACATACTTTTAAAGAACGTATACGAAATTAACATGTGCTATCTGGGATATTATTTAATACCTTTCGCTGATATTTCTCGCCCGTATTCTATCGATGCGCGGCTAATTTGCAACTGTCATCGGCCGGAATAAATTCCGGGATCATGAAATGCATGCTTGAACGAAAGGAAACCGAGTGCAGCGTGCTGTGTTATACGATAACCGCGATATATGGACGATACTTTGCTTGTCGTTGGAAAATTCAGCGGATAGTCGAATATTGGCGCATTCTATTCGCGTGATACTCATATAATATATTCGCTTTTTGCGTTCTACCGACAATGCCCGACCGCCGTTAGTTTCGAACGATAAATTTCGTACTTGGACTATTATGTGCACCAGACAGTGACCCTAAACGACCGTCTACTGGCTCTCGATTGTCGTAAATCGAGGCCTCGCGGCGTTCGTAGTGGACACAGCGCCGCATACGATGGTTTCTCTGCGGTGGGAACATAAAAAAACTTTTTTGCCAGAGAAAGAGAGAGGAGAGCGGCCGACCGTGCTTAGTAGTACGTGCAAGAAATAAATCCGCCTTTCGGAGGTACGTTGCCCAGCCTCCTTATTCTTTCTTCTTTCGCGTGCCCCTCGACATTCACCGTAACGAGTTACGAGGTACTCATCCGAATGCCGTTGAGAATTTCTCGCGTGCTTCGCGCGACTTTAACATTATTCCATGTTTTTTCTTCTATTTTTGCTATTCGTCTTTTAATATTTTTATTATACGTGACATTGAAATATTCATAGCAAGAATGCGCTATTATTGTCTTTGACTCGTTTTAGTTGAATTTAGAGATATATAATCCAATTGCGAAATAACAATACGAATAAATTCGATGTAAAGATACCAGGATTTTATTTCGACACTTTACGTTTTAAAATTATACTTTCAATCCGAATGTTTCTTTTACGTGCGTCGCTGTTATCAATAAATTTCATCGATATTATCGACGATGTCTAATAAAATTTCATTTGTGCAAATACGTAATTATTACGTCCAGCGCGTTTCATTAATTGGTTCGGTGCTAAATAAATATTTTCGGTTATCGTTGATTCAAATTCACGGCTCATAAAGATTTCAGCGCCGTCTATCAAAAGCGGCCATTCACGTCATACCATAAAGAGTAATCGTATTCTGAATTACACAAATTATTCATACAATACACGCGGCATTAATTTCGACCGTCACAGCAATTTATGCAAGCAATTTGATAATAAAGCGAATGAATTTGCTCATCGAGCTATATGATCGTTTATTGATAGCCCCGTAAACAATATGTAAATGGCTAAAGTTGGTGGGTGTATTAGAGTTTGCGAATGCTCCCCTAACGGCGTTCGTATCGTATTTCGGCCTAACATCGTTGTTGACTCTCTCCTTGTTGCAATGAAAAACCACTGTTTGACTAACATAAAGTTCTTTCCTGTTCACAAAGTGAATTTTACACGCGGAGATGAACATTCAGATGACAGGATAATAATTCGACCATCCACGATACTGATTTCCGGCCGTATGCGGAAGTGTATACGTATACACGCGTATGTAAAATCCGTACACACGCGGGTGAGACGTCACGGCACGATTACGAGAAAAATGGTGCTCCGAAGCAACGTATTTTATACGGCGCGCTCCGCGGAAATAGATTATCAAGCGCAACATACGATCCTATTTTTGATATCACCATACGACAGATCCATTTCGCCGCGATACCGTGGAGAGGCCGCGAGATTTTCCGGGTTAGAGAGATTTATTCCGGCGTGTCGTGCAGAATCCATTTAGCGCGCCGATTCTCGCCGCGCAATCCCGTTCCCCAATTTAAAGGAGAGTTTCAGGCGCGATGGAACATTTCATCGTCGGGCTACAATTTTATTCTCGCGCACTTTCGATCTGTATCTCCGGGAATCTGTAAATCCGGGAATAATATCTCGTGTACGCGTATCCCGTGCTTCGAACGTAATGAATTTCATAATGTCGGAGTTACTACGAGCCGGAAAGGGCGGAAGAGATAGCAGATGCAGCATTTAATCGAGAATTTTTCGAACGTTATCGGATAGATACGATCGGCCGTCCAAACGCGCTTCTACCAGTTCCAAGCTAAAAATAATCACTGTCAGTACATGAACATTGAATTCGAATATGCAGACTGGGATGCAATCTGTTTTAGTGCCTCTTCCGCCTTCTTTATATTTATTCCAATAGTCGCGTACACACGAACGTACATACATCTATGTATGAATCCATTTGCGTGTCCTCGGAGAATATTTGTATGTGTGGGTGTGTGCGCGTGCATTCGGTCAATCAAGAATCCGAGGGGAAAAATATCGGGAGAGAAACAACGCAGCCATTATCGAAACGAAGAAAAAAAAAAGGAGCAAACGCGTTGATGTACTTTATATTTCCTGCGTTATTTATAAATGTGATTTAAATTGCTGGCTTGAAAAGCTATACGCACCGTCATGCCGCAATAAATATTGAAAATTCATGTAACGCGGAATGTTTTTACGCATGTGTAGTGCTAGATAATATATTCTGAAAGAAAGACGTATGTATGAAAATTATATTTATAAATATGCATACGGGATTATTATCAGGATTATTAATGTGGGATTCAAATATATATTTTAATCTTTGTTTTTGTAAAATGCTTGGAATATACATGGGCTATATATTTATCAGGTTGAAATATGAGGGAGATCCGAATATAATCTCATCGCAATCTAGCAATTTTCCCGTAGCTGATTTGCCACGTTCTATCACAGCCAGTTAGCTGCATTTATTTAATTTTACGCGAGCGATTTTCGTCTCTATTCATACGGTAAATATCCGTTCCGCGTGCGCCGCGTGTCCTAGTTTCACTTTTAAACTTCCTACTCACCTACACGATGAACCGGGCTGAAACGGACGAGGCTCAGTGCGCCATGATCCAAATCACAGTTTCTTCGCCGGGCTCGCTCCCTGGCGAGTTTCGCTCGCCTCCGTAGGCAGCAAATTACCATTAACGCCAGCAATGGAAATCCCAGAATGCAGGACACGATGGGTATGATTATACTCTCCGGTGTAACTGAAAGACGCGACGCGAGATTTAACTGGCGTTAATTCCATTCTATTAAGCTATTCTATTACGCATACATAATTGGCCTGCAAGTACAGTATATCCTCTTCTCCCTTGACGAAAGTCAAAGCTCTCGAGGGCATCAGCGACGTTTCCTGACGAGTCATTTTAACGAGTTTATTTAATGCGGAGATGTTCTCGACAATTGAAAACCTGCGACCGATGGCACGCTATTTTTCCAAAAATCCCGTTGTTACAAACATATTTCGAATCACTTTAACAGCGTGGGCAAACTTGTGTCAAGTTTATCAAAGCTGTACGATCGAACAGTTCTCGAACGAAAATGAATTTCACTCGTCGCTGACTAAATTCTATAACCGCTCTGTTATCAATAATTAAAAAAATGAAAAAAAATCTTTATCTATATATATGTAAGCGTCCGAGTTTATCTTATGCATATTTCCATTATTACTTTTGTTCTCCAATTATCTATTTTTTATATAGCATGTTTTGAATAAAGTGTATTTAATAAAATATATATTTTAATAATGCCTGTGTGTGTATAATATATACGCCACACAACCTGCAAAGTAGGTGATTCGTATATTAAAAATCACAAAGAGCTTCCATATTTTTTATTAAAAAAAAAAAAGTAGCTCTTTCTTGAAACCTGCATCGAAATTAGGATTTTATATTGACCCTGCATAAATTCCATTAAATTGAAGGAACAATGGAAAATCTCGAGATAACATTATATAGACTGTTATCTTTTACACTACACATGATTACTTATACCATGTGATTTTCTCTATGCTGAGATTTTAAGAAAATCATATTTAAGAATTATTTAATATTTCATTATCTTAATATTCTACCCATATTAATCTTTATCTTTATTTTTATTTTTGATAAGAAATATATCAATATCACATAATTTATTTAACTGCAAATAGAGTATGTATGCGATAAGCAAATATTAGATAATCGAATAATCTAATAAACAAATAAAAATTAGCAGGAAAATGGAGGTAAGTAAGATAACAACCATTCTCTCACAACTTCTTTATTACTTTATTTTGATGAACGTTGAAAATTTTTATAGGACTTAGGGACTCAAAATGGATGATTAAAAAGAGGAGGAGAAAGCCTTGTCATCGACTGTCGCTGCATCTCGCATCCTGTATTCCGTCCTGGAGTCGGCTTTCGGTTGTCATTGGAGCGAGGCACTCAATGGTCCCACACGAAACTACGATTCGATCGGAAACGCAACGTTAATTAGTAATCATATTAATCGATTATGGTCATCAAATGCTACGGGCGAAATATCTCCAATACGTATCACTCTATAATAGCTTTGGCCGTTTTGAAAGCTCTTAATATGTTGATAATATGTATTGATTCTGCCGGTGTTGTTTACCGTCGATTGTTTTGGCACTCGCGTATATCGTGTACCTTTCTGTGACCGTGTCATTACGTATCGAGTCGACGGGTGACGTACATACATCGCAATGCAAAACAAATGTGTCGGCGAGATATTTATCGTTTCCGTCGACTTAAAATATTTGATCAAGTTTTCGTCGACGAAATCATGTTCTTTAACATGCGTTTCTCCGATCGAATCGTATCTACGCGAGTGTCAGTGTCGGTGCCATGTGTACGTATCCGGTGTGCCACATCGAGGTAACTAGGAGCCAGGATGCTCACGACGATGGATGCAGGAGGCCGGGACGCGGATAGCGATACGTCATATATTTCCAGGTATGTCAAATGATTTATTATTATACCGGGAGAGATCCAATTTTAACGGATATTTGATGATCTTATCGAGAATAAGAACCCGAGTCGAAATTTAGGCCAACAGTCATAGTCCATCATCATTTGACAAATAATTATAACTTTACCTGACAAATAATTATAGTTTCATGCATCTGCCATTATTCGTCAACCTATTATTTTTGACTTTACAGCCTCTTCCTTATCAGCTCCTTTGAGAGCTTAAAATTTCATTAAACCTTTAACACCAAAAAAATAATAATGAAGTTATGAAGTGTGTATTTTGTCTTTTCTATTATTTTCATTATTTATATATTAATTATTTAATATTGGTTTATCGTACATATTCTATCTGCAGTTAAATAAATTGTTTAATTAATAATACATTATATATTGAATTAAGAATATAGAGTAATTATAAAATATTAAGAATATTTATATTTGTTTCCTAAAAAAAAATGTTTATAATAGAAGACCTGGGGCTGTTATAGAAACTTTCAGCAGATTTTTCTTTAATTACTTACGTTGGTAAAATTAGCCCATAGAATTTCGCAATGGATTATGACATTCAAATTTTTTACTTTTATTAAGATTTTATTCAAACAGTTATTATTCCCACAGAGTTATTGTTATTGTTAAAAAATCTTTTAAATAGTTTTGGTCGTTTCACAACAAGTTTCTTATGAAGTGATAGATACAAGTCACGCGCACGTATAGCTTGTTTCCTGTTGTGCTGTTACTTTTGTTGCGTTTTTATTTAGCTTGGAACTGATGAATCCGTAGCAAATTATCTCAGCATAAGTGATTAAATTTCAACTTGGAGGAAACAACAGTATAAATAACCATTTATACAATATAGTATTATATTTCGAGATTCTCCACTAGTCTTTCAAGTTTGACGGAACTTACAAGTTTAACGTAGAATCAAAATTTCGACTCGGGAAGTTCGTCAGTTGAAGTGAAATTTTGAAGAGCTTAACAAGAGCAAAATTGATTAGTACTTCGCACGAATTAGCGAGAGTTATTAGGCCGAGCTGAAGAATATATCGATTAAAGAGGATGCTTTTTTGTCCGTATACAGAAGAGAACTTAAATCCGAGTTCCTTCGATTGCGACGGAATCGTTTTATTAAAACTGTTTGCGAGCTGAGAAACGATATATAAGGCAGTAAATAACAGAATAGAATGTCTTCGTTCCAATAAAAAAACCTCGGACTTTTCTTTTGGATTAAATGTTATTTCCTTAGCATACAATACATAGAAAAGTCAACTCGTTCTCTATAATATATATTTTCGTGTAAAACATCAGGGAAACCTTCAACTTCTTTCGAAGACTCCATTAAAAAAAAAAATCGATAAAATGAACGACTTTTCTTATTTCTGTCATAATACTTTAAATGAAGGTAAAGATGTAACTTTATTCGCGATTTCCTTTTACATTTCATGCAACGTAAGTAATCAGAAGATAAATATTAATTTGTTAATTATTTCTACATTCGAACATGATTACGATTGAGAGATTATTATTAAGATTATTGGCATTAATATACACAGAGTGATACTTTTTACTTAAAAAAAATTATTTTTTGTAATATTGTAATATTCTTCACAAAATGAGATATTCCGATTATTGTGTATTTGTCGTATTTTCTTAGAAATGGAATGATTCGCTTTTAGATCGACATTCTTTTAGAAACTATAAGATTTGCTTTCGGATCAATGACGCGAATGCGTTTCAGGAACTCGCGCTATTTTCCGTTGCGCAGTTCTGCAGTTACAAATTAGGGGTATTGTCGGGGATTTGAATGAAGTACCAATTGCGGATTACGCGAAATCTGAAGTTTCTTTCCGGTGAGTTTTCCCGTCAACGTAATTAATCCGATAGAGAAAGAAAGAGAGAGAAAAAGAACGAGCCATGACGCAAATGATTCTGTCGTCTCGTCGTCACGCTAAGCACTTTACTCCTTCGGAAGCGTGCTCTTTATGTCAATAAAGCATTAATTAAGGACCTTTCGAGCCGGCGTTAAGAAATAATCGATTCCGAATTACTGGAGGAACGGAGTCCCCCGCAATTCGAGTCGCTTCCGTGTGCTGATTCATTCATCAGTGAAAGCGAGTGTCGGCGATTTATCGCGATCGAACCCGAGTCTTTAATCGGTGAAGCCGAGTCTGATAATGTCACTGTCTAATTGTATCAGCCTTTAGCCTTATTCGTGTTTCCCGCGATTCACTTTGCACAACAGGCGAACGGCTGACACTAATTACATTATCTCAACCTACGCGTCGTTGTCTCTGTGCGTCTCTCTCTGTCTCTCCCCAATTCCACCCTCCTCCTTCAGCTACTCGTTCGCAGTTTGCCACACCCGTAAACACGATTTGATACTTCATGCAAGTGTCCAATTAAACAACACCCCCCACTACTTAATATACCGCACATACAAAATGAGATCGACGCGACGCGAGATAACGATAATGAAAGCGTAAACAGCTCTCTGTATCCGTCCGCAGAATTAGCCTCCGGCGTAATTCGGTCGAGTTAACATTACAACTATTCTTACCCGTCGGATACACCAGGATCGTGGGCCTCTTGGAGTGTGGAATCGTCGGCATGGTAGGTCGACGAGCTCTCGCCTCGGCCGACATTTCCCCTCGTTCTGCAATCGATCGCAAAAGAATCCACCTTTGAGCTGAATCTTCGCATTTATCGCCTCCACCTCGTGCCCTGCGACACGTCCCCTTCGCGTATAGCCATACAGTAAAAGATCGAAAGTGAAAACCGAGATAGGGAGAATATAATCCGAGGGTGCGACCGCGGGGATATGGACCGAGTAACGAAAGAGGTATATTTCTCCATCGCTGTATTTCAATCCTGTCGCGCGTAGGTACACGAGACGGACAGGACGCAGTCGGGCTTGAAATTCTATCGCGATCGCGACGCGATCCATCAGGGAGTGCGTCGTCCCTGACAAGTACGCCAACGGTTCGTTATATCGTATGAACGCCCGAAACTCTCGGCCGGTGTCGAATAACGATAGCGATTTTTCCCTACTGTTTGTCGTAGTAGGAATAGACCTGGCTTGCTCGTTGCTAGGTAGAAAGAGAGGAGAGAGAGAGAGAGAGAGGTAGCAGGAATCGATAGCCGGTGGGAGCCCATGAGCTTCGATCTGAAACGCGCGAACGACTAACACGCGCCGGGAATCAGTTGGCGGTATTCGCGCTTCGTCGGGGACGCGGAACCATTCTCGTGGAGGAATCGGAGCCCACGAAAATCGAATTTCTTCGCGTTAGGTGTGTCAGATTTACCCGGTTACCCGAGATTTAAATTATTCGCCGAGAAGTAGCGGGTATTCTCGTGTCTGCGCGCGTGCGACAATATTTGTCTTGAGATATTATTCGTCACGATTTACATTATCGGCTTGAGCCCTCAATGGAATATCTGCTTTCTTTCTTCTTTTAAAATTTTAATTACTTAATTCTTTTAGAACGGGATTTTTTAAAGAAAAGTTTTTATTCGAAATGATGATTTTATTGCACTAAAAATCTGTTCTGTGTGATAAGCCTTAAAACAAACAATAATACTGAACATGACGTTCTTTGTATTCGAGTCTAGATCTTTTATTTCGCTAATTTTTCCGCTTCAATAGTTCAAGCAATGCATTTCGCAACCTGTTGAGTAATTTTCTTTTTTCTCAATATGAAAAGGAAAGTTCCTAGATGTCAAACGTAAAGGATTGGATAATCGAAGTCTACCAATTACAGATTTCCGCTTTGGACCATGTTTTTCCACGATATTTTCAATTAGCTGTAGTTTTGAAGTCAGAAAACAATGGATTTAGAAGATTTTTCATGTTGAATACTACTACTACTACTTTTATTCTATTCTCAATAAAATTTTTGTCTGCCCTCAACAATGACAATGAACAAAGAAAAGATTTTCGGATTTTACTAAGTGACTATAAAATAAGCGATTTTAAAATTCGAAAATCGCAAGTATCATATAAAAATGTACAGTCTGAAATCGTGATTAAAATAAAACCTTAATCACTGAAAAATGTTAATCCGTTCTTGAAATATTTAAGTTACTAAATATAGTAGTTAAAAGAAAATTATAATTCCGTAGAGACGCATTGCGTCGAGACGTTAGTTACACATCGTAGAAGCACGCAGATTCAATTAGTATACTAGCTCCGTCGTTATCATTTTTCTCATTAATATTACATGTTTCCAAGCCAAGGGGCGACGGAAAGTGCGAAGGCGATTTCTTCGCACACACGGCGTATAATTCTGGATCGCGTGAGTCATCTCCGTATCTCTCCCGCAGTGACGTTAAATATTCCGAGGCACCTTAATGAAATCGTGTAAAGGCATCGTACGTCCCGTTTAAAATATGCGAGTTTGCCGACTTTGTTTTTACTTTCGCGGTTATTCTTGCCGAAAATGTTGATCTTGGGCGAGTTACGTAAGCGCCGCATAAAGATCCGCGAAGGACAGCATGGGCTCAACGAAAAATACGATATCGCTGCAGTTTCGGGCGACAGTTTTCGTCCGGATATTTCTTCAGCGGACAAACCTCTAATGTTCCCCTGAAACTCCCTTTCTTCCTCTTTCTCTCGCTACGGAAATGTATTCCGGGCTCTCTTTAAGACCGCATTTGCTCCCTTAACTCGGGTGCGGGATTGCGCGGCGCGCACGCTCGAGCACGTCCATTATAATATCTAATGCGAAAACCAACTGTGGCTAGCGAGCGATGGCCGAAATCCAGGCGCAATAATAGCGTACCGTAGACGATCGAGAATTTGCGATATCGTCGGACGTCAGCGGCAGATAATGCGGGATAATGCGCGCGCGTAAAGGCAGCCTGCCCAGCTGGCACGGTTAGGGCGTAGCACCGAATTACAGGCGATTAATCTGCCGCGGTGGCCGCGAATTCGAATCGATTGGATTCCCTCCGGATTGATTCACGGTGAACGACGTTGTCGCGATACCGTCGCGCGCGCTTTATCGATCGAAACGCGTTCGCGCGTTTAAATCAACATCTCTTTAAATCAACACATGTCGGTGAACCAAAACATACAGCGTGTGCACCCGGGGTGTTTCTATGTTGAACTGGAATCGCTTGACCGTAATTTGTGCAGTGTAACTTGCATCCGGAGGCTTGTATCTCGAAAGCGTCTTTAATTCACCATCTGCGATAGATGGGAATCTCGTTAGCCCGCGATATCGTCCGCGGGATGTCGCGTATCTCTCCTCCGACCGACTCCGTCTACCTTTTATCAGGCCACCCTTATTTCCTTCACAGCGGGTTTGTCGAATATTGCTGCTATAAATCGTTCGGTGCTATATACGCTGCTTACGTTTGAGCTTGAAGGAACGTTAACCGGGAACAAGACTCGCGGTGACGGCGGCGAAGAGCGAAAAGGGCACCGTTATCGTAGCTCGAAGCATCATCCCCCGAGGCGCGTGAATATTTTTTACATCCAGGGGGAGAATTCGCCGATCGTTCGCTTAATCTGCGCCGTATTGCGCGGCGGGTTGAAGTTTGAGGAAAAAGGGGTCGTCATTCTCGAACAGAGAGGAGATATTAGCAAGATCCTTAATTATGAGAAAGAAGAAAGAGTGGCTCTTGTGTGCCAGTTGTGTGAGATCAGTTTTTTAGAATTTATTCGGAGGATTTAGGAGGGATTTATTCCGGGGATTTATTAGTAGGAAATACGCGCTTTTCTTCGAACGCCATTGCGAGATGTAACAAAATCTTAATTTTAACATTTTTTATATGTTTCAGAAAGTCGACTCTAAATTTCAAGTTGAAATAACTCATTCGTCGTGTGTTACTTGTTCATAAATTGAAAATGTTAATAAATTGACATTAACATATTTTCTTCCAATACATACTATTAATTATTTTGTCTTAAATTATTCGTTATATTGTCATTTGGTCCTAATAAATTCTATTATTTTTTGTGTCGAAATTTATTTCATGGCTTATTTTAACTTATGCAGTGAACAATTTTGTATTAAATTGGCATACTTATAATGTGAAATGTTATATGAATAACATATGAAATGTTATATACTACATCACTGCTGCGCACTAGCTGCACATGTCTTTCGTATTGCCTAAGTTTTAAGATAACTGCTACTGTGAATAAAATTAACATAACTTGTCTGTAAATTTTAACACATAAAATATGTCACCAATAATATTCAGCAAAGATTAACATCTTTATTAATCGACGCTGAAGTTTAAAATGTGTTACCCTAACACTTATACGTATTGAATATCGATTTAAACACAAAATGTTAGGATAACAAATACAATGTGTTAAATTATGTGGTTGAAGTTTAGAGTTATTTTCGAGCGAAAATTAGAAAAATTGTTTGCTCAAGTTTAACCTCAGTAAAATACAAATATATGATAATGAAAATACAAAGAAAAAACAATAAAATCGTATAAAATGTGTCAATATTAACATAAATAAACAAGGAAAATGAAAAAGATCGTGTGCGCACGAAAATTCACACAAATTAAAATTACTGCCGACAGTTCCGGTGGCTTATGCAAACAAAGGACAGTAGTTTTACATTCCGGAACGTTGCACGTTAGAAAAAAAGTAGTTTATTCAAAACAATTACCTGGGAGATCTCCGTAATCGACAAAGTCCAAGTACAAATGTTAAGTTATTAAGTTGACAGAAATATGACACATGAATACATCGCGAAAGTGGTAATTTATCACCTGTTATCACCTGTTAACTTTACATTGAAGTAATAATCAAAAATTGGTAACACAAGAAAATTTTAACATTTCGACACGAGATTTTTTATTGTGTGTGTAAAGTAACAAAGATGTGACTCACTTCGATATCTGAAGCGAATTCGACGATGTGGGGTATAGAGAGCTCACTATATTTGTTTTCACGGGATATCGCAAGGATATGAAGTTTCGAGTCACCCGGGAAAAAAAGGAGTAATAAAAATTGTCGCGACTTGACAATTGCGAGATGCGTGAAAACTTCATCGGTTTAATAGAATAGTGAAGAATGTCGAGTGATATTGACGCTGTTTCAGATATCGACGGCGTACTCGCGCCGTCAAACTAGATAGATCGTTCCATTAGGCCTTAGTTACCTAGCAGAGATAGATGGAAGAGGCTTTCTCCTCTCGATGCATGTTCGTGAAAGCCTATAAGATTCGCCGGTCTCCAGAAAACGATAGTTACGACGTGCTTCTTATCTAAGTAGGTCGTGCCATGCCCGTATGAAAAATCTCATTTTACGGAACATATTCGTATAGGAAGAAAAGCCAATCCCAGTGATTCTTCAAAGCTACACGATCGACCGAGTCGGGAATCTTGTAAGAGAATCATTCGATCGCTGAAACAGCATATTTCATGCTACATACTCTTTCGCATGGACTTAAAGTAAGGAAACGGCAAATTTCACGGAACGATCAGGTTACATCGAGGTGAACAGATCTCCCTGCGACGTCTTCCGTATTTGTATTTTCGCACGTGAGAATAACGTCTGGTTCTCGAAAAGGAACCGAAAAGAATCTTCGTGTTTTGCGATCGTGACTACGTATTAGCAGTCACGCATGTCTCGTGACGTTTGAAAGCCAGCTCAAAGCTCTCTCTTTCTCTGACTCTCTGTGTGTCGATCTAATAGCTTTATCTGCATTTCCCACGCATTTGACATGCTATCAGAATACGGGCGGCACATACGGCCATAGGAAGTTGCTGTGCTCCACGCTGCCTCAACATCGCGGAATGTCAAGGTATTTGCATCGCTTATGTATAGGTGTGCCTCGTATAGTGGCCTCGAAACAGGCAGGATGTTTGGTCCGTACGCGACGTCACATTGACAGGTCCGTGAGCAAAGCGAGGTGCCTCACGTTTATGCACATGCACGTGCGCGCGCCCGCACGAACGAGGGTGCGAAACGGGCCATCTTGGTGCTTCCAGTTTGCGTACACAAAAGACACGCGATATTGTGTCCGACGTAAGCGAGATTAGAATCGCGATTATGCACCCCCGGCACTCCTCTTCCCCCGCTCGGCCGTTTAATATAGATTCCGTCCTGAAAGCTGTCAACTACGTTCCGCTACACGTTTTGTATTCAGACCTTTGTTTCCGAATTGTTAAAAGGAATCCGACCTTGGAAGATGTTCCGTAGAAATCGCGGCCTTCTTAACCTCTTCAGGGATGAATTTTAAATTTTTGATTTATGATCTGCCCCAATGGAGTGCACAAAAAACAAAGATACCTTATTTGCGAATACCGATTTTGACATGTAGCCATCATGGCCTACTTTGATAACGTTTAATTTTTAAATTTCAAAAATTTTCGTAATTATAAATAACGGTAATTTTTAAATAAAACTAAACGTACACATATGTGTCAATATCCCTGAAGAGGTTAAACATAAAGGTTTGTGCCTTCAATAGACCGAAGTTAAAATCTGGAATTAATTTGTTCAGCGCTTGAACGAATTGCACGACAATGTTCGCGGCAAAAAATTAAGATCGTTGATCGATTACTCGAGTGGATAAAGAATTCTCTTTATTACGATAAGACGAAAGTCCGTTTTCGCTCTTGTGGGTCACTGGTGCAATTCTCATTACACCGGGCGGTTTTATTTTGTTCCTAGAGGTCATTTAATCCGCGTCATCTATCATGCACTTCCATTAATTAGGGCAACCTCGATTACGTTGCAGATAAACTCGTGCGATTTATCCAGCCTACTCTCCCACCTTCCGCCACTTCCGCTCCGCGCTCTTGTTATCTTCCTTTGGGTCACGAACACGAAGCCTCATCTCTGACCTTTAACTAGACATCACCACTGAAATTAGAACTTAGAAACAGCCAATTCGCTACTTCTAACTCGGAGAGGCAGAGGAAGGTCGTGGTCAAGGCCCGAAGATTTTCTAGGTCGTACGCGAGACGCGGTTTGCAAATCGCAGATTAGAGATGCTAAGTGTACTTTAATGACTTCGGCGATAGTCCCTAAATAGATTCGATCTTAATGTTACACAGCGAGGCGGAAGGAAAGCTCCATCTTCGTTAGCCAGCGGAGGAAATCCTTCACTCGAAGTGATTATCAATAGTTAATTGCTCCTCGCGAAGGACTCGTTAATTCTCGGATGCTATCAATCAATTAATTCCCTGTCTGCTAAAACAAATCCTTTGCGTCGTACGCGGCGCGTTGATTATTTACACATGTACATAGCGCCGCCCTTTGTACCTCGAATTTCGTCACGTGAGCGTAATTTCGCTTCGAAATCGCTGAGACAAAACGACGCAGAGAATTGTGACGGTGATGTAAAATTGGAGACCTAAACACGTTCTCTCTTCCCCCGTGCGATTCGCAAAAATAAATCCCGTTTTCTTAACTTCCCGCGCAACTTTTCGAGGCTCAGGCAGTGGAACGTTCCTTGAAACGGTGAATTTTTTAGAAAACATTTGCGAACGAGAATCGACGGGAATTTAATAGAGAAATACGAGTACATTTACGTCCTTAACACGTTGACTGCCAACTACGAGATATCTCGTAGGTTGTTTACTTGCCCAGGACGCCAACTACGAGTTATCTTGTCGCTTCATTATTTGATTAAATCAAATTGGCTTCTTAGACCAGAATCGTGAAAAGTTCCGTGGCAGTCAACGTGTTAAGAGCTGTGTTAAATCTGTCTCTTCGAATTTTGTAATTCGGGCTTAGAAATGGCACACTTTGTATAACTTCAACCTCATAAAACGGCGTGTCGATGCAGTTTGCCGAAGTTAATCGAATTTCGTTACGTTTGTCAAAGATGCCTCGCTTTGCACACGGCCAGAGGATAAGTTTTTAATATCGAGGCCGAAAGGACATATCATCGATAAGCAATTTATTTTCAAATCCTCGCGGGCTTAACGAGCAAAAACACACTCTTCTGCGAAAACTGAGTGATATTCGCCTCGTTCCTCGCAAAAGATACAGCTTATCCCGGGAAAACGATATCACCCGCGAAGATTTGCTCTAACGTATCAACTTGCCTAAACTCAATTTCGTTCGGTTATTCCACGATGACAAAGGAACTCTTTAAATTCTTGGCAGATGCGTTGATTTCGCCGAGAGCCTTGCGACGAAAGGGGGACGATTTTACTCGCGGAAGATAACGGAGGACGAGATATCTCCGTGATCAATCGCCGCAAAATATTTTCCCGGAAAAACGGCAAGTAAATTGCGTGCCTGTCGTGGGCCGAGATAATTAAATTGCAACTTTTATCGCACGAGAGGCGTACAAGGGCCATTTCCGTCGCGATGCAGGAGTTATCGCGGGTACGATATCCATTCATCTTTGTTTCTGTGATCGACAACTGTCGGCGTGATGTGTGTTTCAGGTCACGCTCGACATTCTTATGTATTATTCGTTTAGCTCGGTAAAAGGAACCGTGCACGCACGAGTATCAAATGCTCTCCCTCGACTTCTTAGCCGCTTTTCGTACAACGCAATCAGCCATGGCATATCGTTCACGAACGTATTTCTCGTACACATCGCGAGAAAGGGACCTCGACTTTGAAAAATTAGATAAAATATTCATAGACGCCATAGTTGTGAAATAAGATACGCCAAGCAAGAAAACATCATGCTAGTAAACAATGTGTGAATAAGAGAGTGATAGTATAAAATGGGCGGAAAGGAGAATTGCTTACGTCTTGAGTATATAAATCTAAAACGAGCCATGAAATTCTTCGCGGGACTCGTGAAACTTGGAACGTCCATGACCAGCTTTCTCGAGCCTCTCTTCTTTCTTTTTCTTTCTGTTTATTTATTTCTTCTCATTTCTAAACGTCGGTAAAACGGTCACGTCGCTATCGGTTTCTCATGAAATCAGTTGATTTGCTGTCGGTATTCGCGCTTGATTACACCCTCACCGCAAACGATCGATGTAAAATTTATCGAGTGTTCGATCGAGTTAACAATAATTCTCCAGCGAAGACAGTAAAACGGCTCTTCCGCCGTCGTAAGGTTGGACGACCATGACTTGGCCTTAATTTCTCGAGCCATAAATTCATCGTGACTGTTGCTGCATCAACCGTTCGATACGTATACAAACTACGCGCAGCTGATAATGGAGCGTGACATTCGCTTGCGTAGGATGCACGCTACGCTCGAAATTACCGTTCAAAGAGTGCACGTAAATTGAATTTGTAGCAAAGTAATGCGCATATCTATCTATTGACGCACGCTCCACAGCATGTTCAATTTCCGGTTGATAGGTAATTACAGGACACGCGGGTAGTAGCGAACACGAGCGAATCGCCGTTGGGATGAGGGAAGTATCGATTTTCGCGTACGAAAAACTCGTTGTCACGAAAATACATCGGTCTGCGTCGGCCCAAAGAAATGTTGAACAATTAGATCTCGGTTAGGCAATTTTTACGGATTCCAATAAATATGTGAAACGGCTTTGAGATAAGAATCAATATGACATATTCTAAAGTGCAATCAGTATATCATTGAGAAACAGTTAATAGTGATCATAGTTATAAGTATAGCACTGCAAATCAATAAAATTTCGTTGCAAAAATCTGTTAATAGCAATAACTGTTGTCATTGGAGAAATCTAATTGCATAAACAGTGAAAAAAGATTATTTATTACTCCTTTTTTATTATCTTAATCCCATTTTTAAGGTACTGTTAATGATTTTGCCTGAAATATTCTTAATTAGGTTTAATTGATTTAATTTATATCGTACTTGAAAAGCACACTTATCCTGGTGGGACTCGAACTCGAAACTTCTAAGCCCTTGAGTTTGCTTTACCAACTACGCCAAATACAACATATGATTAATTACATATACAATGTGTACCAATATTTCTGCTGCAGGACGCGTAACAGCGATTTGCAGTGAATCTTTCACTGGCCAAAATCAGTGAGCTATTAAACAAAAGAATTGAATGGAAAAGTTTCCACTAAAAATGAATAAATACTCATTAATTATCGGTAAAATACTGTTTCATTAATTCGATTAATGACATTTTTGCTGATTCAACTTAAGAGAGTAACACGACATAAAGTGCCAAAAAATGCAGTTGAGTGCTTTTATTTAATATATTACATACAATAATGGTTTCGATCGTAGAATGCAGTAATTTTCAGCTATAATAAATTATCGGTAGAAGCGCGGTTACGAAGTTTAATGGCGGTTCCATTAGTCACTTAATGTCTAATAAATGAAAATAACAAAATGCTATTGAAAATGGTTCCCTGCAGATTGGTAAACCCGAGATGGGCAGTTCGATAATTATAATACATTAACACTGACAAGCACTGTGGCGGAGCGAAAAGTCAAATTTATAAAAATAATAAAATCTTATAGTAAATTGTCGTTAATGTCGTAGAGCTTACCGATGATGTAACACAATAAAAAAAGACAAATTTTATAGCTTTCCTTACCGTGTATTTTTAGGGTCCATACCATTACATAGTGCAGCGGGGGGGGGNGGGGGGGGGGGGGGGGATCATGTCGCACATGTAGAGTGCATTAGTGCCGAGACTGGGGCAATTCTCGACGACCAACGTAAGTCTCATGCATCCATTAGACGTTCGTAAAACGTTCTCCCGACCATTAGATTCTTAATGGTCTTAATGACCATTAAAAGCTCTCCGTGAACCAACCCCGGGGGGAAATACGATCGATTAATTATCTAAACATTCGTACTCTCAGGTCGAGGCGAGGAAATCGATGCGGTTGCACATAAAAATGTAACGGTGAATAACTCAAATGCCTCTCTCGATTATTACTGTGCAGTTAAAAACGATGAGAAAAGATGCACGTGGCGAGTTGTAAAAAGTCGAGACAATTTCTTTCACGCCAGGTTGACTGCGCTTTATATTTTGCTAGATCTCTCACGCGGCTCGTCATCGTTTCAAGAGAAGCCGCGCGGAAAAGAAGAGGAATTTGCCGCTTGCATAGGACATTCTTGAATTTATATTCTGGACGTGCTTCTTGATTTCTTTCTCTCTCCCCCTATCTCTCTTCCTTTCTCAGAGTGTACATCAGCCGCATTATGCTCCCGTAGAATTTATTCGAGATTGAATCCCTACACGCTACATTCGACACCACGTACGTTGCATTGTGGGTAAACTTCACGTCCGAGCGATATCCGGGATAATGTCAAACTTTGTATTACTCTATTCAGAAGGCTTCGCTTTTGCTGTGTACAGTTGCATGATTTAATCGTGTTTCGTAATATTCACCGTGCGTAAATAGTCACGTTAAAATAACAAACGGTTGCGCAATTTTTTTAAAATAATCCCTCGTTATAACTGCCCTCGTATTTCGTGCGAGTACGCAAAGCTCGTAAATATTTGAGGGGCGCGATGGATCGTTGAGCTCGTAACTAATCGATAGCAGGTAGAGCATTATCGGTTGACATTTGCTGATTGCTGTCTGTTGATGCGTGTTGTTATTTCATTGCTGCTTTCGTTCCCGGGTTATCCGATTAACGCAATCTGCCATATCATTCGGACAAATTTACTTTTACGGATCCCGAAGAGGCATTTTAATGAAACGATTCCAGACTGTTTGCGCGCGGGTGTCTTACGTAATATTTGCAGCCGACGGGGAATCCCCCTCTCCTCCTCGCCTACTCTTCTATTTCTCTCACAGCAACAGCATTCCTCGTCGCGAACGTTTCCGCGAGTCATAGTTGAAAAGTTCTCCACGATGGAAATAACTCGCGCCGAAGCGCGCGAAGCAAACAGTTTGGAATGTTAATGAGTCATAATTATTACACCGTTGCGTACAACTTTACTACGCGGGGAAACGCATGGTCGTGACAACTCGTTGCAATTACGCGAGCACTTTTTGCGCGCAAAATTAATGGTTCGTTTCATCGAAGAGCGGGAAGGAATGGTAAAGAAGAGGTGGGAGAAGAATCGCTGCGCTCGGCGTGTTAAATGAAACGGGAAAGATCATTAAACGTTTGTCAAGAAAGTTAATCCGGCGAAACGCGCGAAATTCGCCGCGGCAGATACGAAAATGTCATCTCTCTCTCTCTCTCTCTCTCTATCCCTTTATTCTCCTTCTCACTCTCTTCCTCCCTCGACACGGCTGAAGTTGTAGACTTGTCCGGAAAATTTATGGCTTTTGTTGCGCATGTGTATATGCATGTTACACGACCGCGTGGCATTGTTCGGCCGATGGCGAAGGACATTTTTGTCGATGAAGTATGAGAAATGTTGCTATGCACTGATCTCTTGTACACCGCGAGACGCGTCACGTTGTCGCATAATTTTTCGCAAGATCGTACTCGGAGCGGAAGAGAAACCTAATATTAGGTGCTTGCGAAAATTCGTACGATGTTAAAACCATTTTTATTTATTAATAACAATAAGATGACATTATGATATTTTAATCAAAGTATTGGCCGTTGCTGTTAAGAACCTTTCGTCATCTTTCGGGCAATAGTTTAATATAACTCGCGCCGATAAAATAATTTATCTTTTGAGGTAATTCTTTCATCGACCTATTTTCGCAGGTGTTCAGCATTTCGGAGCCGTGTATCAGATAAACCGTGCTGCATCGATCTGAATGGATGAAAATTAAATGAGGCGATGTCTGGAGAGCACGCTGAGAGTATGGCAGGATATCCTAATCTAACTCGAACAATGTCTCTTTAGTCGCAAGAGCAACATACGATCCTTCATGGCTTGGTTTAAACGCCACAATTGTTGACTGTAGCGATCTCCTGTTGGCCTCGGTGGTAATAGCTCATTCAGTAAAACACTCCTTGGTCCCACCAGATGCACAGGAGAACGCGGTTGTGGGTGTTGCATTTTGTTATGGATATCAATGATTGGCCGGGATCACCTCATGACTTTTTTGCGTTTAAGATTGTCAAAATAGATCCACTTTTCATCACCCGTAACTACTCACCACAAGAAACTATTTTTGTGCCCGCAAGCAGAGACAGACGGTAAAGCGCAATCGCGTTTGCAGAGATGGGAAATTTTCTTCCTTCTGGATCTTCCCTATTGCTTTCAAATGGCGGGATATTGCTGATTTATCAACTCCAAGCTGTCCTGCAAGCTGTTTTAATATTTGAGCCGACTTTTCATTGAACAATGCTTCCAATTCGTTGCTCTTCATCTCGTTTGGACGACCAGAACGTGGCTTGTCGTTGACATCGCAATCACTATTTCTAAATCTTTTCTAAACCACACTTTTCATAGACGGAAGCGGACACAATATTCTCTCTAAAAATCTCAGAAATCAATCGTTTAGTTATTGTAGCAGTTTCACTTCGATTAAAGTGATAAAGTATGCAGTGGCGAAGATGAACTTTATTCGATTCTACTTTCAATCGCGTTAAATGTGACGTTTCGTTCGGAACTATGAATTCTTAACCATCGAATCTGATCCACTATTTGACCAACATTTAAAAACTAACAAGTAACTTAAAGGATTACCAAATCGCTGCTACCGCCATTTATTTGCGACTTCGCAAATTTTTGCGGGCACCTGATAAAAACTGGAAAAAAACGCATAATACTTGCACACCTCTTCGTTGTCGTGTCATCGCAACTCTCTCGTTGTAATTACTATTAACGTTGTAATTATAATGGTTGCAACCCGAGTTTGATACGAACATGATATAGCGTGATGTGAGTGGGAGCCACGCGACTGAGTAAATATTACGTGAAAAAATGATAGTATTTCGCGGGATAATTAATCCGACGGCCGCGAGACCGACAGCCACAATTTACTTTGCTTCATCCAGACTACGACCGGAAGGAATACGTGTTGCAAGTTTTACGTGCCCCGCATAGAGCGTCGCTCCACCCGCGAAAAACCTGCAGACAGATGTCTGTGGTAATTTTTCCCCGGGCTTATGGAGCGACGTGCGTACTTCTGCGCGCGTTACACCTCTTTCTTCAACTTTTGCCTCGTCTTGCGCTGCTGGCTGCGATATCTATCACTTTTTTCTCGCTTACGCTCACTTCTGAATAAAACTTCACGGAGAAATATTGTCAGTCAGGTATGCGTCGGCCGGAAGTATTAAATTCCGAGTAACCTGGACAAGATCTACTATTGCTATACTATATCTGCCGGTAAAGCCGACGTCTAATAAAGCCTTTCAGTCTCGTCCCGATCGCGACTTATTCTTCGCTCGCACGCTTGCGCGTTTTCTCGAAGCGAGGAACACGAAGCGTGTATAAAGCTGGCAAACAACGCGAGCGGATGCGATTTATCGTCGATCGAAGGAACAAAGGTCGCCTCTTTCGAAATTTCATATTTTCCGCTAGATGGTGCAAAAGATGCAGAAATAAAAACGCCCCGTTAACATATTCTTTGCGTTGGAAGATGGATTACTCTTCTTTGAAGACGAGTTACCAGCAAGAGAAAAAAAGAAGTATAGGACGGAGATAATAGACGGTGAATAAATTCGATCGGGGCTCTGAATAGCCGAACTTTCACCTGCGGCTCGTGGCTCGTCCACTCTTTTAAATCCAGCCTCTCCTCCTTTTTCATCGTCCTTTCGCCTTGGGCTCTTCCTTGTGGATCCCGTGAAATTTGTTTCCCCTGTAGACGACATTATATTTCCGGTGAGAGTATCCTTCCCTCTTGTCGGCACGTCCAATGTAGACAGATAGTGTCCGAGGACTTCGCTTCGCCGAGCGTTACGACGAATTTTACATTTCGTCGCGTTTATCGCTTCGTATCGTCGTTAAAATGAAAGACCGAAACACACTCGGCTCTTCCTCGCACGACCACGACTTCACCGGCGGCAGGAGCTCCTCTCCCTGGGGATTTTCCGCTGTTGGTTCGAATAAAAACACAACAGTGCATTTTGCCGTTTCCGTCTCTGCAATTTCGGCGATATCGTTTTTCCCATATTATTTCTTCCATCGTGCGGCGTATTGCAAAAAGATTTGTGAACAGCACCGTCCGCTATTACTCCCTCGGCTCCGCGGGCTGCCTCATAGTGATCTTTTTCCACTTTCGGAAGAAGACGCTCTGCATTTAGAGGCGATTTTATTTCTTCTCCGGAGTTCACCTCTAATTAGTGTACAAAGATACATCCGAGAATCAACCACGCTGCTTCCTCAGTTCGGCATCACCTTCCCGTTAGCCCGGATTGCTAATGCGAATTTATTGACGACTATGTTAACGAGAAAATGTGGCCTTACTCTCACCTACCATGACCGAGGTTAACTAAGCACTTTCAAGGCAAAGCAGGTCAAGCCTTGCTTTATTAACACCTCAAATGTCGTGATGTTCACCGATGACCGGTATTATGATACTGACGTGCCTCATTAATTTATGTGCGAGGCATAATGAACGGTATATAATTAATTAAACGGTACGGTCGATAGGGAGCCTATTAAACGAGGTGAGAAGTTCATGTATTAGGAATTGAATTGATCGTGTAAGTCGATTCATAAGTAATTCTCGATAGAAGATAGCAAACGTGTTAATTTCTTTTTCTCAAACACTTGCGGGAAATAATTGATAAGGCTGCTTGTTAGTCGCGTGTGAGAGCGATTGTTAATAATGCTGAATATTTATTGGATTAGACGCCGTTATAAGTATCTTATATAAATGCATATTGTAAAGGCGAGGAAAGCAGAGAAACTGCTCGATTCAATGGATACATTTATCATTTTTATTTCTATTGTTAATTGGTCGTACAATTTTATTTCTGTTGTTAATTGGTCGACGGAAATCAACGTGAAGTATTCATCGTGTGAATTTTATCGCGATTTTGCGCGTTCTCTGATTAGTTCTAAAACTACTCACGCAAACTCACCGGACGTTATTCCCCAATGAATTTAAAGATGATCTTTCCGGAATGAAACATTTTCCGGTTGTGTCGTGCTAACGGGTGGCTTCTGAATATTCAAATTAAGATTACGTTGTAACGAAGTAAGTTCACTCCATACTAATTGAAGAATAATATATTAATCCCTTTTAATCTGTCACGTTAAATAATTCTGTAATCACGCTTCCGTTTCGGTGTTTGAATTTCTACGAGCGGAAAATTGGTCAGAATTTCGATGAGATAAAATGAAAGAGCAAAAATACAAGCACCCAACGGAAATTTAAATGAAATTTTACACGAGTTTTGCAACTTGTGGATGAAATATCTTGCACAACGGGAAGGGAATCTGGTTAAGCGCGGTCAGTAAACAGACGTTAGCGCCGTCGGAGATAATTAGTACGGAGGAATAATTAAATAGTCGTAAACTGTTTGTGAGCCAGGCGAAAATGGATTTTCGCTTGCCCGTAAATTCCCCGATCGTATACTATATTCCACGGTGTCAGAATGCGAGCTAATATACGGCCTGCTTCCGGTATGTCTGCGACGCCGCGCGTAATTGTCATTGCAATTGCGCGTCACGCCGGTCGCTAATTGCGATCGCTAGACGCGTGGGACGAGCGGCTGGGCGAATAAGAGAGAAATGTTAATGAAAGTGGGACGAACGCAAGGGTTTGAGCGTCGAGACAGGAGGTCAAGAGGGCGAAAGAGGGACGTAAGAGTGGATGACGCATAGAGCAAAAAACCGAAATGATTCGTTACCGTGGCCGAGAGATCGAACGAAAAATATAACAAAATAAAAGAAACGCTGTTACGCACCATATTGTGTAGTGTGTCGAGAGCGGAATCGTGCTGCGCGCCGAGACAATGGCTGTATTTCGCCGGTTATGATACCACATACGATGAGGCTGTGATTTACGGCGTGAACTTTCGACAACTTTCGTTCCTCAAGGTGCAACAATGTGGGAATGCTGGGAATGCGTGCGGCGCGTGGTATAACTTCTATAGAAGTTTGCGAGTCTCCGTATTTATGACAAGGGAACGTTAAAGTTGCCGGGAATCGTGGTGGTACAGTTGTAAATCGCCGGATGCGAACTTTCCGTTGGCGTCTACCGTTCGGAAGACAGTTTATCGCGTCTGGAAGTACACTCTTGATTTCCACTTAGCCGGCAAACTCGCGCATTTGCATCTGCATCGGGGACTTGCGAAACTTTCCGATGTCGCGAATTATACATTTTTTCTCCATGGAAACTTTTTCTCTTTTTCTCTCTTTACATGTCTCTCTCAATCATTGAAAAATATGTTAACACGCGGAAAAAATAACACGTAATATAACATACGGGTGGGACCACCGTGCTGTGGCGACATTATTTATCGTCGACGGATCCGATGAGTGATTGTTACGCATACGGGCGTGCCGCGAGAATGATCTATCGTGATCCACCTGTTGTATCGCGTCATGGATCATTACTGTGGCCGGGCGTATTCGGAAGAAACGGCACCGTGTAATTCGCACACGTGATCATCGCAAATGGACATGTGTTCGCGAAATCGTTATCTACAAAATTGTTTTCCAGTCCACCGAAATAAATACCACCACTATTGGAAAGTTAACAGCATTTGTAACTGTAAATTACTCATTTATTCCAATACCACCACTATTGGAAAGTTAACGGCATTTGTAACTGTAAATTCGAATGCGCGCGGCAATACTCATTCAGATAGTTTCAAATAAATGGTCTCGAAGTCGTATTGCGTTACGATGGATAAAATGGATTTGGCCCCCGGAGTGGCAAATAAAAATAGTATGTTTTTTGTAGTTTTTGAGCTGCTGAGCGGATTTTGACCTTTAAAAATTTTTCATTGGTCGAAAAAGTATTGACATTAGTATATGAAGTTATTAAACATATAAGAAACTATGAAAACAGTATGTTAATGAAAGTGTAAAACTAGAATCAAATAAACAATTTTAAGTGGTTATGCCCGATTGAAAATCTTATAAATTAAAATATTTTTTCCCGACTATATCATGTATTATATTAGCAAATAAATAGTTTTTTCATCATTTATACGTTGCGTTTAGTAGGTATCTAAGAATGTTCTATTTTATCAATTATTAATATCTATTATATATATCTCTGTAACGGCTGAAAATCGGATCTATGTTTATAGGACATTTTTGTTTATTTTGATCCTCTGAACACATTCTCCAAATATTGTGGTTTTCTCCCCACACAAATCCAAGCGTGTTATTTTAGCTGAAGCTTTTTTCAAACATTTCTTGTCGTTTTAAATCACGTCACTTAACACGACGCGACATGTTAACTCATAATTTAACTCATAATTTAAATTAAATGTTTTAAATGACATAACCTAAAACGGCAAAAAACATATAAAAAGAGCTTCAACTAAATGTATCATTTTTAGACGTTTATGCGTGTAAAAATAACCTTATGCGTGTAAAAATAACACACTTGGATTTGTAGTGCATCACCCTATATATTTAATAGCTTCATGTACTGATTTTAATATTTTCCTGACAAATTCAAATTTTCTAAAGGTCATAAATTAGATTCAGTAATTCATAAACTACAAAAAAACATACAATTACAAAAAAAAATATATCGTTTTTACTTATCATTCCGGGGGTCAAAATCGGTCCATTTTACCCATTAATTTTTCTTCGCTTTGCTTTGTCATGTGCACACCGAGAGTAATCTTAGAAAAATATTTGTGATATTCTAAATTCTGGAATAATTTCATTCGTATATTCGCAATTGAAAGAATATGGATATCGCAAAAGAATATTGTTAGACAAAGGATCGAGGGCAGCAGAGATTATGCAGGGAAAAATGGCGTGATGCAAATTTTGATCGACGGCATATTTGATCGTGCGGCATAAGGTTAGCTATCACATAATTGATTGCGCTATGTAGTAGTGGCGCGAGTTACGGACTAAACCGCGAAGAATATATACGCGATTCGTGAATTTAATGAAGGGTGGCCGCGCGATAATTTCACTCTGACACGCGGATGGGAACGGCATCCCTTCGTGGCACGGCAGCTCGTCACGAAATTCGCGCATATTTTCCAAAAATATGAACGAACGTTCCGACGTCGGGAAGAAGTCAGACACATCCGGCGAATTATGCGAGAAAAGTCGCGGCAACTTGGAATCAACGAACATTCATGGAATTCAGCGGGATCTCTTTTTACTCTTCTTTCCTCCGACCGGGTTCTCACCCCGTTTTTTCTTGTATAATGTCGAAGTTTTTCATTCCTCCTTGCCCTTCTGCTCTTCTCCCCATCTTTCCCCTCGAAGAATATTTCGCGATCCAAAGTTGATTTTAAAAGCAATCGGTGATTCCCACAAGGTATTTCTTAGCTATTTGCATCGAGAGAGATGTGAATTAAACTTAACCCTCGTAAATTCCAGCGAAATATCTGGGATTAAGCACAATTTATCGATTATTAATTCCGACTAATAAATTAGTACGAAATCCAGCAGAGGAGAATTAAATGCCCTTATATACGGTGTATTAAAAGGAAGGATCCGACGGTCAAATATTTTTTTACTGGGAAGATTTTTTAAATCTATCTTAATCATCGTGTAATTTGAAAAGGCGAACGTATATTCGGGGAAAAAATAATTTTGTGTTACGTTGCATAACAAAATATATTTATAACTACATTTTCTCAAATTATTTACTTTTAATTACATTTTCTGCTCCAAATTCTTTGCCATTTTTGCGATAAAAAGTAATATGATATGAAGAAAAACTTTCTCTTTATTTGTTATTTACTTTATGAGATATTTTTTTCCTAATTAAAAAATAAATATTGATATTTGCCACTTGCCACTAAACTCAATATCGCAGCGGAACTCTTATAAATAGGAAGAAAGTTGTTTCGACTTTTCAATCGTTATATGAACGGGCAAAGCCACCAGCTGTCGAAGTTTGAAGAACTTTCCTGAGAATACAAGCTCGCGCCGCTTCTACGGGTAGGCGTAGATTGGAGTTTTCGTAATGAATGCTGTAAATATAACACGAGAAGTTGCATAATTTAATGATATTTACTCGTAAGTTTGCGAGACGTGATATTGGTTCCGAGCATTAGCCAAGCAATTCTCCGATATCGCAGTCATTTGGGATTAGTCGGTTCTGGAATTACAAATTCACCGTAATTTTCTTACGTAAAATTAGATCCTATGCGAACTTAACGCTAATTACAATTTACCGTGTACATAGAGAAAAATATTTATTTGGATTCAATAAAATTTCTTTAATTGAAAAAAATTTGTCTTTTGAAATAAAGCAATCAAATGAATGTTTGATTCAACGAACAGGATTGTTTAGTTTTTCAAATAATATATATATATCTTTCCTTACGTCAAATGACATATTTCTTTTATATTTTCATCTAAACATTACAAAAATTGTGACAAATAATAAATTATTTGAAAGAAGTAACACTATATTGGAAGAATATTAAAGAACTTCTTTTCGTATTAATGAAACAATATTTAATATATAATAAAATGAATTTTTCTTTTCTTAAAAACCAAATTCATGCTGTGTATTTGGTAGGACTGGAAAGATGTGGTATATTATGAACTCTTTCAAAAGAATGTACGGCATAATTCGGACAATGTCCAATTGGACAAACTGAAGGAAGTTAGAAAAACGTCCAGAACTGGCCAACAGAAAGGGTGTTTTATTCCATCAGGACAATGCCAGGTCAGCTTCTTTAACCGTCCGGGAAAAAATATTACAACTCGGCTGGAATGTTTTACAGCACCCAACATATTCATCAAACATTACTCCTTCGGATTACTTGTTCCGATTCTTGCAAGACTTCCTTAATGGTAAGACGTCCATTTCTTTGGAGGATTGCAAAAACCATTTTCAGTAGTTCTTCGCTAAGAAAACGCCCGAGTCCTTCACGCGAGGAAATATGCTACTCGAAAGATGACAAAAGATTATAGAAAACAACGGCCGTTACATTACTTTGATTGAAGTTGTTTTTAAATATAAATCAACTTTCTCTAATTTTGAGCTAAAAATACGACATTACTTTCTTTCTAACCCAATAATATTGTTTCTTCTATCAACATGATTTAGTGAAGCATTTTCATTCAAACAAAATATTTGATATTAAATTATGTTATTTATGTTAAACGAACCCAAGTTAAACAAACACGTATATTGAATCTAAAGAAACCTTTTTCTTTGCGTACTGCCGCACGTTTGCGTGTAACTCGCAAATGCTAACTTCACAAGCACGAATATTCCTTAATTACTGTCGCAATGTGAAGAATCAATGCACAACCGTACGTTGCAACAATTTTTTGTTATTTTTCGCTTATCAATCGTCAAACCGGTGGCATCGGAAAATTCGAAATAAATCGTTAGCTCTGTTCGGAACAATCGTCCGTTTCTATACGATTGCCTTTCACAGGAGACGTTTTGGGATAGAGCGCTTCGTTCGTTTTTCTCCATTCGTTCATCCGGAAATAGAATTTTTGGCGGAACGCGGTATTCACCGACACGGAAAGTAATATTTGCACGATTTTCACTCAATTTACTCGCGAATATTATTTGTTAGCCAGCGGAAACGCTTCGCATCTTTGCATTTCACTCGGCCTGTGTATTTCGAACACGTTCTTCCTGTCTCTATGCTCTCGTCTCGCTGCTGCGGAATTTACAGCTAAAAAGAAGAGACCCGTCGCGACAGCTAAGAAAGTAAGATTTCACGGTGCATCATAATTGGCTCCGACTGCTCGAACGTGGCGTATTGCAATTCGTTGCTTTTATTTTTCTATTTAAGTTTCTGGCGACGGCAGTTTCGTTCGTGAAGCAATTCGTCTCCGCGCGATGCGACGTCGCGGACACGTACAACTTGTGTGCGAAACACGAAACGAACGAACGAACCGTCGCATAATAGTCGACGAACAGAGTTTCATTTATCTGTTTGTCCTCCCTTTGCAATCCTACCGATTCTCGCGTCCGTTTCTGCTATCTCTTCCAACTGAGCCTCTCTCTCTTTCTCTATATCGCGTTTGGTCATCGCCCTGCGCTTTTCCGTCTCTACTCCCTTTCTGCCATTATTGACGTCACCGTTCGACTTCTGCTCTATTATCCATTGTTCACGGCTATCTGACGGTTGTGGTCGCGAGGGGGTGGTTTGCAAAACAACACGGACCGCGATACAGTGGAACGTTGCTGCCGTACGTAACACGATGTTGATAAATTGATTTCGATCGGTGGTAGTTGATTGTTCTGCTTCTTCTAGTAAACATTCCCGTATTGAGTATCACGAATCGCAATACTATGGCGTATACTTGGCGAGAAGGCGATTTATTTTCGCCTATATTTCGTCATTGCGTTGCGTCGCGGATATCCTGCAGATTTCGCGAGACACGATTACGGGTTCTTTGATTCTTGCAGAGACGTATTTCCCTGTTGAAAATTTCCAGGTGGATTCCCGTGGAAATCCAAGGGAACATATGTAAATCCATACAGGATTAAAAATCCATAAGACACATCCATATAGTGTGTGAAAATTCATATAGGAAACCACATGGATTGTTACTCAAGATCTGGATTTTTGGTGCAAATCCCCGGAGGAAACCATAGGATTCCGTATGGATTTCCTATATGGTTTTCCACGTGATGTTCTTCAACAGAATTCCGCGTTGTGAGTCACCGATATAAGAATATCTAGATAGAGCATTTTATAAGGGGAAGGTGTAATTAGCGGTAAGAACGAAAAGTTACGGTACTTCGGGTGTTTCCTTCGCGATATTTTCGGATATGTTCGGCTTTATCAGTTTATGCTGAAACTGTGACGTTTAGAACAAACTGGAGCAATAATTTTGAATGAAATTTCAATTTATTATTAAGGCTATTGACATGTCCTATGTATGATGCTCAGGAATGTGCGCCGAAATGTAAAGGAACGCGCACATTCAAATAGATATATAAATATTATAAATATAAAGCACATTGTTATAAGTAACATTTGAATTTATAAAACCGTCACTTTGACGTTTGGCAGTTCTAATTATTAACTGATTTTACACAGATAAAAAAATTTGGTTCAATTAACCAAATAATGTACGAACCAAACACGTTTTGATCGGAGGAAGCAGAGTTTTCGGTTTTTTATAAACTAAGTTCGGCTTTCATAACTAGAAATTCTGTTTCCTTTAATCAAAACGCGTCTGGCTCGTTTGTCGTTAGATTAATTTAATTAAATAAATTAAATAAATAAATTAAATTTATTTAATTTTTAATTTTTAATTTTTTATTTAATGTTAACTTAATTAAATAAATTAATTAAATAATTAATTTAACGAAACTTTCTCTCTCTCTCTCTCTCTCTCTCTCTCTCTCTCTCTCTCTCTTTTTTTAACCTCTTTTTCTCTTTACTCTTGATAAAATGATTTGACACTTCACATATAACTTTGACATTTCGCGAGACGTAATACAAATTATGAAATAGTACAGGAGATGCAGTTTTTAGGAACAGATCTTTGGCATACACACAGATAAACTAAATACATACGTGTGAACCGAGTAGTGGTGAATCGGGCCGAATTACCGCGAATTGATTCCCTCCCTTTGCCTATACTACTAATTTACGCCCCGTGCAGATATTCTTATGTCGTTATTGCGAATCGATCGTTCAACCGGGCCGATGAGCATCGAATTTGCAATAACAGGTGCATGCGATCCTTCGAGCGATATCTCGATGAACGTTGTGCGTGAAGCTGTGCCGGAGGATTAACCCTTTGCACTCGAGGGCTTCGGAGCGGAGCCATTTAAAATTTGTCTTCAAACTCGAGGGCTCCGCTATGGAGACAATGCAAATAACTTTCAGTTCATAACATAAGGACAAAGACAAATCGTAAAAACTATTGTGTATAGGATATTCCGCTCTTGCTATTTGCATTTGAGTTTGAAGAGTTTGAAGACAAATTTTAAATGGCTCCGCTCCGGAGCCCTCGAGTGCAAAGGGTTAATTAAACGAACTAGCGACGCGGAGAATTTGAGAAGACGCGCGCCACGCGCTCGCGCGGCACAGAGGTTCAGTTTCATTGTCGGACAAACTACGGGTGTCTCGAATCTCAATGCAGATCGGAATGGGACGAGACGGGACGCGGCACCACAGGGCAGAGGAAATAGCATGTCTAGGGAAAGCGTACTTGCGGGACAAAGTGCTTCCCCTTCCGCTCCCTCGATTGACCTCTCGGTGCAATAATGTTCCTTTGTCTGTCGACATGAACGCTCTCGGCAGCCAAATAACACCCATGCCTCTCTCCCTTTGTCGCGCTATATCCCGTAAAAAATCCATGAAATCATAATAAAATTCACGACGGAGAGGAAGAGAGCGGATCCCGCGTATTGGGGAAAGGCGGAACGACGTGTTTCTCTCCTGGGATGAAGCGGACGCGGAAAATGTGCATTGAAATGAAATGGTTTTTCTACGCGCGCCTTGAGACAAAACTATTTTCAATGAAACGTTCCAATGGTAATTAATATAGGATTAGTACAGCACTTTTCAGTCGGTCGTTACTTTTGAGTGGACTGATCTTTCTTCCTCGCTTCCGACGCTTTTCTTTCTCTCTCTGTCTCTCTCTCCCTCTCTCTTCCTCAGAGAGCAGAAAGGACACTTTTAAGAGATGAAAGAGCGTATCGAAATTTTCACGATCACCATTCCTCGGGCTTTCAGCATTTTTCTGCGCGAACATAAGTTACAATTAATTAGGACAACGCCGTTGCCAAGGAGGCCGCAGGTGCGGCACTCGCCATTAGTGCGTACTCGAGGGAGAGTCCTCGTTGAGCTCCCTTAAATATCCTAGTAACCTCCGATATCGCTACGTAAGCGGATGTAACTCCTCCCTCCCTCTGTTTCCGTCTACCAGGTGAATTCTATGTCGTCGTTACCGAGTACTAGAAAGCGGAACTGCAACGACCCTTCGACGGTCTACCTTTCGGACATGTAGGATAAAGGGGAGGCGTGCGCCGGGGACGAGGAACTTTGTGCAGAGTGAGATAAAAAGAGGTAAAAGAGCAGTATTGGCTCTGGTAAAGCGCAGTTTCTCAAACGTCACCGTGAAAAAGAGGCAACCACCACCATCGCCGTCACTACCACCACCAAGTTATAATGACAACCCGATTTCCATGCTTCTTCGACGTTACTGTATCTCGGAAGTCGTTCCCAAGTGCCCGGATGAGAGCCACGACCACTTCCTACCTGTATCCGTTTATTATTTTCACGTGACATCCGAGATGCGCGAGGTCTCACATGTCCGAATTGCACTGCTAATAAACAATTTTACGAGCGAGCGGGTACATGTGTACATAAACATATATCAGAGAGTGAATTTCGCTTTAAACCTCTCCGGTCTTCCTTGAAACCCGATAATACACTGGCGAATGATCATCCGTATTCAAAGTTCGTAAAAGTTCCGGAGCCCGCAATTTCTGATAACATCGATTCGCGGTCGAAGTTCGGGCCGTGGCGTGCCCCAACAAGACTTTAGGTGATTTAGGCTGCGCCTAAAACACATTTCCATTCGCGCGAATCGAACTTTTAAAGATTGAGTCGGAGATACGCTCAAGCATTCCCAGAGTACAGAATATTGCCGGCGGTGTACGTATAATTGCGTAACTTGCTGAACTGCATATTACTGCACCCAAGCGGTTTCTCTCTCTCTCTCTCTCTCTCTCTTTCTCTCTGCGGTCTCTCTCTGTCTCTCTCTTCTCTCTTTTTCTTCTCTCTCTTTATCTCATTCTACCTGCGTTTACATTAATTTCACTAGGTTGGAAGGTATCTTTTCGCGTTCTACACGTCTCCGCGCTCATGATCTCTGCTCAGTTTCTCTGCTGTTTTAACTTCACATAATACTTTGCGGTCGTGGGGATGGAAAATATACTGAGAAAGAAGACCGCACGTGTCACAAGGAAAGTAAACGCTCGCGAGATATGGAGTCGCATTTAGATATACATTGCAAAGAATATTACGCTTTATTATCATTTGAAGAATTGCAAAGAAAATATATACGTTGTTCTATGTAGAGTTTTGGACAGAATCGAAATTTTATTCATATAATTTTATTATACAAGGTGTTTCATAACATGTGGGCATAATTTCAAAAATAAATTCACGACACAAAAATAATCCAAAAAGTTCATATAAACATTTGTTCCATTTGACTTTGTTTTCGAAACGTTTACAGACGTTTTCGCGTTTCTAATTCTTATCACAAACTAAGCTGTAACTAATTACTAAGTTAAATGTAACATCTTCACACATTTCTGTCTTTAAAGGAAATGCTAACCACATCTTGGGTTTGAAAACAAATTTCTGAACGTCTTATCATTAATCTTCTAATACGTTTGAATATTTCGATTTATTATTTGTTCGGAGTATTATTTGTTCTGATTCGCTGGCAACCCTATTCGAAACGTTGGCGGAGTACATCAACGTTTGTCCTACCGTTGTAAATTATAGATTTTAAGTGACCCCATATATAAAAATTCGGTGGATTTAAGTCTGACGATTTAACAAAATTAACAAACCTGTAACAAGAATCAGTGAAATGCGAAAATATCTGTAACTCGGTGACAAAGTCAAGTCGAACAAATATTTATATGAAATTTTTTTGTGTTTTGAATTCATTTCTGAAATTATACTCAAGTTATAAAACACTCTGTATGTAAATTGAATTTCTCGTGACTTAATATATACGTCGAAACAATAACATATTATGATAAAATTGCATAATTTATTAAAACTATTATTGATTTTTGCCAATAGCGGGATGTTGCGAGGTAAGTTGTAGCTAAGAAGTAATGTTAGAAATAAGAGCGGCGTTGTTCTTTTAGCGCGGTTACTCGCAAGTTGAGAGCAAAGTTGCGAAGGATTGTTCGAGCATGCTTCGACGGTTGTATTTCTGGGTTGTATTTATGGGTAAGCACATCGAGTATCTTAGCTATGGCAAAAGCGGCCGCTGAACTTTTTACTCGTGTCCGAGACGCGGATACTTTCAGCCGTTGTTGCGAAGTTGGAATGGACGGCCGGGTGACGTTGAAAGGGGAATTCTTGCTTAATTTCATTTGATTGCGTTCGCACTTCGTCGACCGCGGAAAGCGCGTGGTAAACCGCATGCAAACTCCAGCTGACGAGCAAAAGGGCCACCCTCGTAATTCGTACGAAGCAATTCGCCCGTTTTATCCCACTCGTGTCAGGTGAGTCTCGTTAAAAAATTTGATCCACGACGCGTAGCAACGGATTTACCTAAAAGACAGTTTCATAAAACGCGCCGTAAAGGAAAAATCTTCCCGGTGAAAATTCGCCTCGCGATCCTGGTCACGGCCCACATTTATTATTGAATACATTTTTGAGCGACTTTTTTCATTCTTTTATCGAACTTACCAGCGTAAAGTTGGATTTACGACTTGCAATTACCGGGGTAATATGTGCCGCAGATTAATTCCAGTAAAAAGGAGTTAGACTTTCGAAGGATTTTTTTGTTCTCGGGTTAATTGGTTAATTACACAGCAACGATATCTACCATGTAACAATCCTCTCAATTCTTTTGACTGCGAGCTCATACTATCATGTTCACATTGTATGCACACGCACGGCTTGTTAATTACTGCGTAATATGCAGATTGCTTTATTATTTTTAGCTAACATATGTGGCTGCACGTAGTAAAATTATAACGTCCGTGTGCGGAGCAGTCTCTGTTTTACGCACAATTGCGCGTCCTCATTATGTGCAAGGACGTAATGAACTATTCCGCAGATGGAAAGTCGTTTTGTTGATGAACGGGAATGCGCTTTTTCTAAAGGCAATCGCGAGAGGAGTGCGCGAGCGCTCTACGCGCGGTTCATAATTAATCCAGACGGGAACTTTGATATATTTTAATAAATTAATAACGATAATAACAAGTTAGCCGCAAATGTCTAAATTATGCGAGTATCGTTATCATAACTGCAATCACGGTATGTTGCAGCATATCAGTTCTCACGGCGATGTAAACTCCCATGTGTTATTAAATAATAATTGGCTTTGGGTCGTGTAATTAAATCCGAGGGTGAATTAATTAATGCACGTATGTGTGTACTTTTACAAGCGCGCGATCTCGATTACACGTATTCATCTTTCCGCGAATTTTCCGAAAGAAAAAGAAGGAATAAGGAGAGGAAGGAGAGTGAGAGAGAGAGCGAAGTGATATGGGCCGGATTGCGAAAACATAATAAAAGTTTAACTATTCCATGCGGAATCCCATGCAGTATTATCAAACTAGCAAGTAATGTGCATAATAAAACTCCTAATGTCGTGAATCAGTCTAATATCGCGAATCGTCGAGTACTGCGACACGCGTGCGCGCGCGCGAGTACGCATCGGACTGACGCACGTTACGTTTTTATGTTCGCGTAAATTTAGAGAACTGCGCGGAACTTCAGATAGGCGTATAAATATTCTACGTATTCTCCGTTCGCGTCGATATCGCGCTAAAGTCGCTGCTCGGAACTTCGCCGATACTGAACTTTTCTCACGTGCCCGATGAGAAATTTCCTCTTCGTTGCTAAAACTTGATGCGGCGGTTTTCATCATAAGTTAACGAGAAGCGTCCGCGAACCACGACGACGAGAATTTAGGAAACGAGTACTTGTCAATCGTTTCGTGATTTTTTATACACGCGCCAGCGGAGATGATATCTCAATACGAAGACATTTTGAGAACGACGTTCGGAGATTCTGTGTCTCTTCTTTTTTATAATATTTTCTTTTTACGTCGCTGACGATCGACGTCACGATATCCCGATTCGAATTCGTCTGCTCGGAGTTCCGAGGCGGTTCCTCTCGGCTTGATCTTTACGCAGGTGTAATTTCATCTATCAAATTTACCGAGTTTGAATTTTGATTTCTCGGTAATCGTAAAACTTCCGTCAAACTTGAAAGACGCTATACATTCGATCGTCCTATTTTCGATATTACAAATGATTATTTAATGCCATTTTATCCATATTGAGTTTCCCTCGAAAAGAGACTTACATTAGCATTATTTAATATTTGATTATCTTAATATTCCATTTGCATTTAACTTTTATTCTTAATTTCAATAAATAATAAATTAATTGTGCATAATATAAATATAGGTGGAGTACTGTGATAATCGAATATTAAATAATTCGGTAATTAGTCTTTCTTTAAGAATCAACGTTGAGATAACAAGTAGCCATTTGTAGCATTAAAGTGGGACATTAAAGTATAGTATTATACTATAGGACAGTAAAGCATAGTATTATATTTTGAGATTCCGCATCGATCCTTCAAATTCGACAGAGCTCGCAAGATTAATATAGAATCAAAATCTCAACTTCGCGAGATCACGGGTTTAACGAGACGTGAAACTTGAATCTTGAATTCTGGAATATCGTTTCTGCGGCAACTACACCGGGCGATTCTACCGATGCAACTCCGTTAATTCCACCCTTCAGACGCATTCTGGACAACACATTTAGTTTGCAGTACGAAGGTTTCGGGTGTGCGAGAGCGTACGGCTAGAAAGCAAAGAGATCACCTCGCAATCAAGCGATCGCCGACCTGGCCGTGTATCGAATTACATCGGGAATTGCATTGCTGCAAGCGGAATTCAATTTATTTTTTCTCAATTACTTACGCTCGCGAACTCTTTCTCATACTTGTTTCCCCGAAATCGCGCCGAAATTACACACCCAAAGGCTGCGAGCGACGGGGGACGAAAGGAAAATATGGAAAATTTCATTATCCGTACACGTTCTTCCTAATGAACACGCGTAAATTAAAACTCGTTTCATCGGGGGAATACTATACTTCTATACTTTAGAATGGAATACCGGCCCAGCCGAGATTTGGAGGAGGCTAGGCATGCCCGGGCGCACATCTAAATTAGGCCGCTCAGCTAATCTCCATATGCCCGGGTGAAGCCCAGGTCCTGCTATCTCGCTGTAAAATATACCGCAAATTACACTGTTAATGCCCATTGAATAAAGAATATAAGGAGGGAGCGTGAAATATAAAGTATATCCAAAGCGCTTATCGATATCTGGGAGTCGAAGCAAGTTTTATGACGTATCTCATCGAGTAATCGGGAAAACTACGGCTCTACATTATATTTGTTTATTAATATGCACAGCACATGTTGTTAGTTGTTGTTCGTGTGGGATCTCGCGAGAAGAAAAAGATGTTCGGAAACATCCTGTGTGTAAATACATTATTAAATGTATGTTGCTTAAAATGAAGTAATTGCATGAGTTGTTGATTAAAATTTCAACATATAAGATAATTTTGTTATTTTATGTGTAATGTTATACCTTGATTTATGTATAATGTTCTGTAATGTAATTATACATAATGTTCTGTATAATGTAATTATGTATAACGTTCATAATCAAGAGCGTGGTATAACATTGTACATGAGATTATAATAAAGTTAACCTATGAGTTGCAATTTTGATTCACCTCATACAATTCTTTTATTTTCAATTAAATATTTCTAAAGCGTCTTTAAGATTTCTTGTATGTACATTTCCAAGAATTCAAATTATATCGTAATTTTCTTCCGGTAGCTTCGATTATGACGTAATTACACGTCATAAAACAACATCCAGTTTGACTATCGATAACCCAGCAATATCGCAATATGCTTCTTCCTTATATTTTTTATTCAATGTTAATATCTGATCAAGAATTTCTCTCGATTGCACCAAATATAAAATATAAAGAAATCAGCATTATCGAACTGTTATTTGATTGAATTAAGCGCGGAACATGGCGATGGGAACGATGCGAGCCGCGTTATCGAATTTTCTCAGTGATTAGCTTCTCTATCTACATTATTACAAGCACTTACGTGCACCCGGGTAATTTATTCATTCGGACGCTCTGGGAACGTTACGCGTGTCAAGTATTTTCGACTCTCCAACGCGATCGAATAAAATATCGAAACGTATTGTTCACGTCGCACAATCGGCGTATTTCAGTCACGTAGTGACGGTTTTTTCCGGCTAACGGTTTAAATCGAGAAGCTACGTAAAAACCGTGCAATACTATTTTTTCCGCCATTTTCCACCATTTCTCGCATGTTAATTTTTTTAATAGCACTAGAATGCGTGTTCTGTTTTCAGTCCACTTTGGTCCACTTGATGTTTTCAACGAGTTCTTTGCGGTCGACGCGAATCGTTCGCGCGACGGATCGACCGCGCGAAACGCGAAGTAAATCGACGATTATCCGCATCGTCAATCCGCTTTGGACTCAGTACTTTAGGAGATGCCAAAGTTTACGACGAACTTGGTAAGAGTCGATAACGTAGAAGCAATCCTCAAAATATTATATTATATGAACACTGATACAATCAAATTATTCTTTTTGTATTTCTCGCACATATAGATCTTACGTAAATATAAATGCGATTTCTGTATCAGGTAAATATTTACATGCGGAAGGATATGCTATTGAATTGGTAAAACTTCCAACAATTGCGTAATTGGAGTAAATCTTGATTCAATAGCAAATATCATTAAATCTATTATGTTATACGTTGTTTTAATTCCAATTACGCGTGCTGTTATAAATTCTATTGACTCAACGGCATTTTTTCTCCGTGCTAATTGATAACTAAAAAATGTCACTTTGAACATTTTAATGATTTTCGTCATTTACTGAGCAATACTCCAATTTATTTTAATGCATACTTTCACCGTGCAAAAACGTTTGTAATTCCGCGCGAGCAATAAGCTGTGCAGAAAAAAAAAATCAGTATTCTGTCGGTAAAGTTTTCAGGTATGGAATCCCTTTAATTCCCGTCGGGGGCAACCCTCACCATTATACCCGATTTTTCGAAAGTGAATCCGGCCAGACCGTCGTTTTTCGTGACGCGTCGCGCCTTGACAAACGCACGCCATTATACCGTCGGTATATCGAGCAAACGGGGCTATGAAAAATGCCGGGAATGATATTCTCGGCGTTGTCACTTCGCTGTAATCACCTGCATCAATTAAACGTAACGGTGCCGTTAAAGCGACATCACACAACGAGCGGCGATTCCTTTTTTCCCCTCAGGGAACGCCAAATCGGGCACGGATAAAAGACCGGCGGCGTTAGTGCGACGAACACTTCGATATCGGCGCTTAAATTTGGCGGACGCTTCGCACGTACTGCAATCCGCGGTACGTGCTCACGCATTATGCATTCAGCTTTCCCCGCGCGCGCAGCCATTATTCGGGGATGGTGAAATATTATCGCGACGGATTTGACAGATGCCACGCGCGCACCTCGTCGCGGGAGATTACCTCACGGAGGTGATTCGCGCGCCTGAGCGGCAATATTTCAGAATGAGAAAACAATATTTCCCCGTCAGAAAGCGATCCGGCGCGTTTCTTCGTATCCCGTTTATTAAGTGGCACAGAGTGCGACGCGAGCCGTCGCGAGCGCGGTAAGCTTCGTCGGATACCATTCGTGAGTCGGCAGGTATCGAAAGTCGATATGTCACGCGGGAGCTGCGAGCGGAGACTCGCACAATTGGCGGAATTTTTGGATAACGAGCCAAATATAAAGTCCCTTGAATGCGACCCGAGCCGAGCGTCGCGCTCCCGAGCGCGAATAATTCCACGTCTCTCCGGCTTTACCGTCCCTCAAAGCAACCGGACTAATCGATAATTCCATCGATCCCTTTGTCTGCGACTTCAACAATAACCGCGGTACCGGGGGAGATATTAGGCGAACGTTATAAATTAGGAGACTTACGTAGAGACGCGAATGCTCTATATTTTTAAAGGGCGAATTATTCACCTCAACGTCTTTAACCTCAATGTCTCTTTAAGAAACCGGATTAATTAATATTCGGTTCGATCGATTCGTTTATCTTCGATTTCAGTAAGAATCGAAGAGGATCTCTCAGAGACGTGTAATTTAAATATATATAAATTAGGAGCTACGCGTGGACTAAAACACTATTTCTTAAAATACGATCTTTTCTCTTTTCCATTCTATTTTCTTATCCCTCTCCCCCCTCTTTCCCTCTCTCCCTCTCTATCTACCTAACTATTTCTCATAGCTATTAGTATTCTTTCTTATGTTGATATTAATTTCTCCATTTCTTCCATTTATATTTATATTTTCTTCTTTACCGTGGATCAGTCGATATGGCGTGCTGGGTTTTATTGTATTAATTATTAATTTCTAAATAATAATTTATAAGGCTGTAAAATTCTGAAATTATTAATACAAGGCCGTTAAGTGCCAAGCAGGGTAATTATAGCGCCACAGGAATTAAATTGTGACTATGTATAAATTTCGATATCGTTTTATTGCTACTGTAGATTTTGTAAAATTATTATTTACTATTAATATATTTTTACTTATTGTTCATTGCATTCTCACTGCATCATGTCATTGTTGTTTTCTCTGATTGCACGCTTCGCACTGGCTGTTCAGCAAAAAATACTTTCTACGCCTAAGAAAATATTTATATCCCTGTGGGGTTAATAAAACTACCTCTCTTTTCAGTCACAAATTGGTCAATTTGATTTTGAAATACGATCAAATATGACAGTATCATATAAATAAACAATAAGCGTAGGTGGCACGGATATTAATACACACATTGTGGTAAGCTGCAAACAAAACAACGGTAAATTGCAAATTGCATTAGCTCTGCGTGATTAATGCTGACTTTGACATCACCGCGACGTCAGTCAAGTGATCAGTTATTCCATATTCGATTGAATTTGCGTACGAGAGCCGATGCCAAGCAAAATACGACGTCCGTCACTCGAGCCCGGATGGCAAAAATGCAATTCGCCGCTTGGAACGCGCTTGATGCCGGTCAATCAACGTACCTGGAAAATTAATTTGCAGTAACGTGAAATCCTCGTGACGCGAGTTCTATGAAAATTTTCCGGGTAATTGTCGAGCGCCGGATCTCCCGTTGTTCACGCTCGGCTAAGCCCGCGTAACCTCCATGTCGTTCTAGTTGGGAAGACACGAGCGTCAACCCGAAGTGCACACTAACTTGCGACATGCACTAAGTTCTTCGTCAAAGATTCTCCAGGACATGGGTCGCACTTGACACTTGAGCGCGGTAAATAGTTGGACATCGACACCACGGCACTATCACAAGATCCTTTCTTGAAGTCCCCGCCAATTCTAAGTCCCGGGTGAGATGCGCTCCTCTCGAGTCGTTCTCGTGAAAATTTCAATCGCGCGCGTTGCAGAAGTCGTTTGGAAAAATTGTCCGGCGCTCCGAGAATCGTAAGAAGTCACCTCCTCCCCGGTGAATTAAATTATCGATGAACCGTATTCACGAGACTCTCCGAACGGTGCATCAGTTGCTAAAATATCACCGTTGAGTCGCACTCCTATTAAATGTGATCCTTCAATCGCCTGGACACTCTTGTCTCTATAGTCTCGGGGATACTTAAAGACCGATTTCTCTCTGTCACCAGCACACGCGAGCGCCCGGAAATTCACTGGCCGAAGTTCGTCGGTCTCGAGACTCTCTATCGAGATTTGAGTCACGTCCAGGATATCTTTGGAGATCCCTTCGCGCGGCCGAACTTCCAAAGCTGGGCCTTTTCTCGTTTTCCGTTGCGATTAATCACTAGGCCGCGCGACGCCCCACTTTCACATGCAAATTTTCCGCATGAGAAAATTCCAGGGATAATCCCTGCCTCCCTCTCCCCGCCTCCCTCTCTCTTTCGTCGGAAATATAATCGGAATGGAGTCGTCGGATTCCGTTCGGTCAACGGGATGCAAACTCGTCGGACATTGCCGTTTGCCGCCACGATCGCGGCATTCAGCGAGGGACACGTAGAAGCGCGAGCTCTCTCGCGCGATGAGGACGCGATTTCTTTCGTCAACCCTCGACGATGGTTGCCGAGACCTCGTGCGCGTAACGTGGCCGATCGAAATCCACGTGTGACATTCGAATTCCTCGACGGCTCTCGGCCGACTGACCGAAAACGCGGCTACCTCGCGCGCGCCTCGTTATCCGCGCATGTGCCACGGCGAATATCAGACGATATTTTAATGGAAACCTAGAAAAATTGCGGTTCTGCTAATCAAACATGGTACAGTTGTTGATTCCTGGGAAATTTGCTCGCCGCTTGTTTGTTATTGTTCTCGAATTCCTGCGGGCGAACCGCAATTAATTGCGAAAGATGTGTTTTCATTTGCCTTCGCTTTAATTTATTTTATCGTACACCACATCGATCGTGATTATATTATTGAATTAAGTGGCAATTACATATTTATCACACACTCGTGACTTCAGATCTAATTGTGGAATATATTTATCTAATATTACCTGATATTATAATTCATTATAATTAATAATCTCCACGTGAAAATGGAAAAAAGAATTGGCAGAGTCTGCGATATTCTACATATTCAAAACTGGTATATCGTTCGATATCGATAACCTTTTTCTAATTTCGCAGCAGAGTTATCGCGACACACGCACACATAGAAATTTACGAACGCGATGCAGAGATTGATGAACATGTTGATCTCACTCTGACCAAAATCCCATCGGTCGCGAATAAAGTCGCGAGAATTTTCCCCCTTCTCAGATTGATTAAATTTCGTCAAATTCGCCGAAGACGTTTCCTTCGTCGAAACGGTAATTAATCAAGCCGGCATTTCATGGATTCGCAAATCCCCCAAGGGCTTCCGTTTTTATTGGAAGAACAGCCGTGTCCTCCGTGACTTCTCCGTGAAGAGAAACGTCGGTTGGCTTTACGGTAAATTCGATATGACTGCGATATTGTATGCAAATATATTCTGTTTGGTCCATAAAATGGGAGAAGTTTTTTTAGAAAATTGGAATTCGAACATATTTTCTAATAAAATTCCTATTAAAAAATTTTTGAATAAACTTGGCTTCCTGATACAAAGGTGCTTTTCCGAGATTTTTCAACATCAAAAGCGTCAGTGCAAAATAAAAATACGTTCCCCAGTCGTCGGGAAAGTTAGGAATCAACAGAAGTACAATATTTTTACGTTGTTAATTAAATCGATATTACATAAACTAAGTCAAATTATAAATAACTTTCGACGCAGAGAAGATGACTTTCGTAAAAATTTAGTTAGCGAAATTACTCATAAAAAGTTGATATTAGAATCACCACCTCTTTGGCCGATATTTATATTATATTACATGTATCGCTTTATGGCGTTTAGAGAATAATAAATCTTAGAGAATAAATCTTTTTCCAATTTAGCGAAGTCACTTGCTAATCTTTCCAAATTGAGCTTGCTTTTGAATTAAAATTCTGGTCTAAGTTAGTTTAGAGTTAGATTTTAACTTATTTCGATTAAATTTACCGTAGTTGTCTACTCTGTCGAGTCGTCGAGTACGAAGTTTTATAACGTAACAGCTTTCATTACCTGAAGATTAAAGGTTACCATGCCTCGAGACTCTCTTTGCCTCGTTCCGCTAACAAAATACTTGAAAGTAATCGCCGAATTCGCTGAGATCGCGCTTGGTTTTGCAAGGAATCAAATTTCACTTCTCCGCTGGTGGATAACGAGAGACGCGAGAGATTCGCCTATTTCGAGATTCCTTCTTAAAGAGACGCAACATCGTCGAAACTCGTGAAATGCAGTTCAGCTTGCTAATTGCGAGAAGGCTGAGCTCGCACAGCTGGAAAGTAGGTTACGTTAAGCCCGGTTAAGAATGAAGGCGGACACACTCGTCAAAACGAATGCGGCAAAGCTTACGAGCGCATCTGTGTTTGCTAGCGCGTCCGTATAACAAATGAAATGCGATACCGTATATTGCTCAACAATTTCTGGGAAAATTTACTAACAAGTCGCACGACATATTGCAGTATATCCACATATAGTAGTATTCTGACACATATTTTTAACACATCCCCGCACTATATATATCTTTCTTTCTGTCGTACGCATGGAATATACATATGTATACAGTGTCCAAAAATTCCTGCGTACGGAGTGTACAGGGAGATATTTTATACTAGAAATAATTTTCTCCTTAGCGAAAATGTCGAGGAAGGTTATTATTTATAGTGACTTTTCAACTTTCAACATGACACATTTTTGAAGTTAAGCCTTAGATTAAAATTCTGTTAAAGTCTACTTGAAATTGATCGAGGGAGATAATTTTATTACCCGCTTGTTCGACCGGAGCTTAGCTCGCGAGAAACCCTATTTTTGTTTCCCGGATACTATTGTTCGAGCGCAATTTTGGCAAAGGAAGAAGTTACTTCTTTTGGTGTCAAAGATCTCTCTAAATTCCGCATGCGGGGATTTCGGGACACACCCTATATGTGTGTATATATATATATAAATCTCATGCGCAGCTTTTGTACAGTTTTATTTTATTTATTGATATACGATGCTGCAGTGTCGGCGGCGATGAATAATTCAAAGTCGGGGCGAGCTGACGCTTAAGTAACGAATGCGATCGAACGTGTATTACAGTTTCGTTATGAATAAAGAGCTTTTACGTACAAAATTCGGCCGCCCGGTACTCTTACCTCCGCTTTTGTGCGTTTGTGCGCGTTTCGAGCCGTTCTCAAAGCAATTTCCGCGCGCACTCGCGTCTCGGCCCAGAAAACCGCGAAACACTCTCTCTCCCCCTCTCTCTCTCTCTCTCACTCACTCTCACCCCACCACCAACGTCGCGATTAAACGATCGTGGGAAGCGGAGGATCTGAAAAGAATTAATTAAAATATTGTCAATGGAACGGCGAGGGCACGAGGGGCACTTTTGCTCCTTGAGAAAAAAAGAGATAACGCTTCGCTCACCTTCGAAAGAGCGCGGGCTGGTCGCGTTTTTCGCGTCGCGGCGTCTTATTCGCGCAAAACTACGTTCATTATTACCGGCTGTTTCCGCGGACTCTCGCAAACGCGAGTTTGCCGTCAAAGCGGTGCCCACGTATGCACGTGTGCACAGCGACACGTCTTTTAATTAAATATTCAGCCCGAACCCAGCCCACATTCAAACGCGTTTTGTCCGCCTAATTGCTGCGCTTATGCTCGATGCTCGAAAGACTCGGCGTGATGATTAAAGGATTGAAGTAATTAAGAAATTGGAGTAAGATATCGATTTTCCCAATGAGATGTCAACCCCTACGGCCACGCGCACGTGTCCTTTACTCGACTCACTACGTTGTGGATTTAATCCTGCGGGTCACGAAAGCGCATCCGCGACCGCACGCGACGTTTCCTCGTGCGCGCATACACGCGCCCGGGGTCATCATTGCGGCGGGTGCTGCACGCAGTGGCTGTCGTGTTTCGTGACCGCAAAATCACGGCGAGCGGTCGGGCGATTTTCGAACGTGTCCGCCGGCTCGAGAAACCGCGACGTGTAGGAGAATTTAATGTGGGTTTATATTACCGACATATAATACGGACAGACGTAGCGCGATTACCTACTGAATTACGAGGGGGGAGAAGGGCGCCGCACATCGAAATTATGAGTGGATGTGGGTATCAGCCGGGTGAACAGAGAAAGAGAAAAGAGAGAGAGAGAGAGAAAGGGAGAAAATGAGAGAATTGACGGGAGCGATGTAAGAACGCTCGAAACAGGCGGGTATTGATCTGAGAACGACTTGAATTCTTCAGCAATTCTCTCGCGTGTCTGTATGTGTCGAACGCCAGATGGTGGATACCACCAGGCCTCGGTCAGCTCAAGATTTATCACTCCGCGAAACTGTACCGTCAGCTAGAGAGCCAGCGAGAGGGGAAAAAGAGAGGGAGAAAGATGGAGGTGGAAGGAGAAAGAGAGAGGCGTCTCGCTCGCGGCGCTTAAATGTTGTATTAACTCGTCAACCGGCGTTGAATGGTGGAGCGCTTTAATTAACGCGAGATCCGGTATTACGCTCGTTTCGATTAAAGTCCATAGCGCGTAAAGCACCGTCGGCCAGTGTTTAATATATATATATATATATATGTATGTGTGTGTATTTATATAGAGTCCGCCACCAAAATCCGGACAAATTAAAATATCAAAATATCCCGCCTCATTTGACTTCGATGGTAGGTCGTTGTTAACGTTCGGACATGTCAAATGTTTGCAGTAACCTCAGAATGTCCAAGCAGATGATCGAATGCGGAGTATAACCGAAGAACGGCGATAATCGAAGGCCGTCGCGCTGGGCGCTCGCAGATCGAAGTTATTCGGTTTGTTGGGTACCCGAGATCGACCTTATATGAGTTGCGACTAAATATATAATAGCCAGGACGAAATTTCCGGCCTCTGTTCACGTCCTAGGCGTCGTCTCCAGTGAGGGTCACGTCATGCCGCCACATTTCTTTCAAAAGAAAGAAACTGTCACGAAAGAGGTTTATTTACGCGTGTTGACGAGGGTAGTGAAGCCGTGGATAGATACCGTGGCCGCCGGGAGGCCGTACGTCTTTCAGCGGGACAGCGCGCCAGCACAAACAAGTCATTTACTTCAAAACCGGCTGTAGGATAATGTGGACATGTTTTGGCCCAAGAAATCCTGGCCTTTGAATCCATTGGATTACTACGTGCGGAGCGTCATTGAACGAGTGACCAACAAGTTGAGACATCCCAACGTGACATCTGACAGGCCGCTATCGAGGCGGCATTCGCCAATATGGGCAAGGACGCGGTTGCAGAGAGCGTGTCAGCGCTTCAGGACGAGGATCGAAGCAGTCATCGAAGCAAAAGGGGGTTACATAGAATAATTTTACTCTAAAAAGATACCGCTAGTGATGTATAAAAAGTTTTTTTGTAATTTTTACACTTCGACGAACTGAATTTTGTTTACAAATTGTTCATTTTGTCCGGATTTTGATGGCGGGCCCTGCATATACATGTACATGCGACGCTTATATCCTCGTTATCTCTGTCATATAATTTTCGATATATTTTAATAAAGCAAAATCGTTTGTGTGTACATGAAAGAGACACCAATCGAACGGTGATCGGATAAAAGGCGGAGGAGATTTATGATGTGAGAAATTCGCGAGATCAGAGTTAATCGTTTTTTAATTTGAAACTGACACTGAAGGAGCGACGGAGAAATGATACGGGATATCGTAATGTGTCGCGGAAGGCAGTATTACCGCTGCTCGCTGCATATTGTTGCTTAGTAGCTAACATACGTTTGCTATCTTTCACTCTTTAACGCATACATAGCGGGGCACAAAGATCGTGTTAAGACTTGTAAAGAGATATCTGTAACGAGTAGATGTTATTTTTACAGCTCCTGTTAATTCTCACTTTTCTTTTTTATAGCCGACATGATCGGCGATAGATCGATACGCACGATGTCCGGTCATTGGCGCGTCGATTCGCCAACGGGCGATCGATCGAAGCTGTAATGACAGGACACTCTATATGACCCCGGTTGTCGAATATTTTCACATCTCAGTCTGCAAATTGACTCGTTCGCCGCAAATTTCAACGTAGCCTAGTCGAAATTGATATTTTTTATAGCACTATAGAAAGACTAATAAATCTATATGGAGAAAGGGATTAAAATCAATTCAAGACTTACATTCTTATATACCTATATTCTTATATGTAAACAAGAAAATATAATCTTACGTGACGATAAAACTTGCCTGCATGAAGGTATTTTCTATTTAACCCTTTTAGTGCCGAGCAAAATCGTATCTATGCGAAGAATACTGAGCCAATTTGACGAATTTGCTAAGGTTTGGGAAGAAGCTCATAAAAACCAAACTAAAAATGATATTTACAAAATTCAAAAAGCAGCATATTACGAAATAAAGAAAGAATAAAGTAATGCCAATTGTATTTCAGTATTTGTTGAAAATCATACGAATAACATCAATATAAAACATGATGAAAAACATAGAAACAAGTTTCTCTTCTACAAACAATATTTGCACATAAGAATAATCATCGTTTGATCACAGTTTTATGTAGATCACGTAGTATGAAGTATAAGTATTACATTTTCAATTATTTTTAACAAAATAACTAATATCGGACCTGAGAACGAAACTGTCCCGTGTCGAGTTTCTATCTTATCGCTCCAGTGTATACAGAGCCTCGGCACCAATCAGCATAGAATATAACAAAAAGTTAAACCCAAAAACAATTTTTTTTAATTCTTTTGCAATGAAATTAGACCGTTTATAACGTTTTATAAATTTATTTTGACATAGAGCTTTCTCGCAATGCGAATAGTAAGACGCCTTCGGTTACGCTACGATATATCGTCGTTCGGCATTAAAAGCGTTAATTCCACCAAAAATATCACATTCTTGTCATTCAAGAATAATTTTTGTGAAATGGGAGGAAAAATGTTGGATACAGGAAGAACGATATCTTCAAATTGATACAATTCTTAGTTTGTAAATATAGTTTTTTCTATCCAATATTTTATTACGTTAAATTTCACAAAATTTTTTACTGCGTGTTCAATTTCTTCATGTAAACAAGTTTTATCTTGATATAATAATAGGTTTAATAGGCGGATTCTAACTCAGGAACTCCGAGGGAAGTACGAGAAAGGGGGTTGCCGCAGGGCGCGAGGGCTGACGTCACGCGCGCGGGGACTGACGTCACGTACTGTATTACCGACCATTGTTATCCCGTCCAGCAGTCGATATTTTTCCAGCGATTGATATTCCTCCAGCGGCCGGTAAACGGACCCCTCCAGCGGCCTACGTTCGATCGCCACCCGCGACAACGTTGCGCTATTATCCAGCGAAGACAAGTGGCTCAGTTTCGACAACTACAGCAGGAAAGAGCGGGCCTCATTTGTGGTGTATGCAGACCTGGACTGCACGCTAGAAAAGATTGCAAAAGACAACTCAAAAGAATATACATTATATCATCATAAGATATTTAGTATAGGATATTACACGCGTTGCTCGTACGATAATTCATTATCCGGATATCATTTTCATCGCGATACCGATTGCGTCTCGTGATTCGTCGAGCCAGTTGGAAAAATTAGCGCATCATGTAAAGAATATTTTATCTAATAATATTTCCATGGAAACTCCGCCGAAAGATCGGTGGGAGACATTTCATAGCGCAACGCACTGTCACATGTGCGAGAAACCACTCGAGACAGATGATACGAGAGTGCGCGATCATTGCTATTTTATCGGTCGCTTTAGAGGTCCCGTACATTCAAATTGTAATTTAAATTATAAGAATTTATTTTGTATTCCCATAGTTTTTCGCAATTTATCAGGTTACGATTCGCAATTTTATTATAAAGGAAATAGCTAATACGTTTGAAGACTCAATTAATATGCTGCCAATAATCAAAGAAAAATATATTTCAAAGTTGCGAAATTGCATACAGTTACGATTCATCGATTCGTATAAATTTCCAAGTACCAATCTCGACAATATAATTTATTCGAAATGAACTCAAAAAGAATTCCTTTCTGACATTTCGAAATGAATTTCATAGAAATATAATAATATTACTGTTGATTTCTTACAGAGTTAATTGAAGTTGTTCTGAAAGAGTCCTTCTTTCTGTTCGTAATAAATTCAAGAAGAATTTATTACTGGCCAGACAATAAATTAATTGTGTTTGGTTTTATAAATCGAAGATGTCAGTTTGCTCTGGTTGCTCCAGGATAATCGTTTCATTAGCTAGCATTATTACATTAAAATAATCTTAAGGACAAACCGATTCACAACCGCTGAACGCAGCTATTACCACAACGTAATACGCATGCGCAGTCTGTGATAGTTTTCCGAGGTAACATTGCAATGTGCTTCTGTTTCTCTGGTCTTCCCGCTATTTCCCATTTCCATATTGATGTTATAATATTGGTTGTTTTCCATATTTGTGACGACGTGCTCGGCATTAGCATTAATAAAATTCATCATTTATCAAGAAGATGAGGAGATCATGGGTTTTAAAGATCAAACATTTTGTCAAATCTGAATAAATTCATTGCAAATAGACATAACCTCCTCATCGCGCATGTGGTGATGATCAAATCTTGTTTTGATTCCGATTTGTACAAGGTCCCTGCTTGGCTCATGCAGGCATTTTATCAAGTTAATAACAAACTTTGAGTTTGTTCTGAAAACGAGAAGGAACTGGCCCGTCGCACCTACACATTGCTGAAAGTAAGTGATTTTGCATTAACTCAATTTCTTACCTCTTTGTGTGTACTTATGTGCTCTCACACTCATATATTTTTAAATAGAAAAATTACTGTCTATTGATATAATACTTATACGCCCCTGTTTGTATAACGTTTGTATAACGCATTTATATATCTTATTGATTGTAATGATTTAATGCTTTTCATGGGTGCCTTCCAATAAGTAACATGATGTTGTACAAAGCTATTTTATTGGCTACATGTTATCTAAGTTGTATTCTCAGATAATATGTAATCAATAAAAGCTTCGTGTAACACCATGTTTCTTTTTAGAAGGCGATATTCCTCAGGACTAGTCATTTTTATTTTTCAAATTTCCTTGTGATACCAGTTCTCTACTTGAAGCAAAAGTTGATTAGACGATGAAATTATAAGTAAATTATTAATTTCTCTCTTAAGCTTCTTCATATTTATTTAAGTTTACATTGGTAACTTTTCCCGATATATTACATTTTATACTTACGTTAAATTACAAATAAAAATGTTTTTATGTATATTGTACATAATAATCATTTCCTCAGAAGACATTAAGGTGGAGTGTTTTAAAAAGATCTACTTTAACATGTTACAACAGTCATTGAAAACATTTAAAAAGAAATTAATCATGATATTTTCTATTCCATCATCATACAAACAAACAACTGTCTTTCTTTTTACAACCCACTGCAGGCGAAGCAGAACAGCGACAAGAATAAATTAGCTATGATGAATATTAAAATCCAGTTTATATTTGTACGTTATCACATAAAATAAGACAATATGCAGTAATAATACGCAACACTTTATAAACGCTATAGAAATAATAAACAAAATTTCTATTTTAAATATTTTTCATTTTATAATTTCATCAGACGACATATTTAATTGAAAGTAATAAGTTTCTCGTAACTTTTGTTGTAACGAAATTTTAAAATATTTTCTTCCATAACGTTGTTATACAAATAATAATCTTGTAATATGTATTCAAATTTTTTATAACATTTATATTTTCAGGATCAATGACCGAAGAACGATTTATGACATACGAGGGCAAATCAATAAGTACCCGTGTTTGAAGACAAGCGGCGTTGCTGATGCAATTTGGCAATACCACCGTGTACGTAGGCTGCTGAAAAAGTTTCTGCAATCTAATACTTCCAATGGCGCCAACGTTCTGTTACTATCATATCCGTAAAATTAGACGTTTCTAACTTATAATTCAGTTGACAGTTTGTACCCAGCCAACTAGTTTTGTTTGCATAGTATTTTAAAAGAAGTTATTTTGTGAGAAAATGGAAATTTCGTGTGAAAATTTTCGGTCAATGAGTTTTTACGATTACAAATGTAGTCTATTTCCGAAACAATGCATCGATCGACTTCATTTGGCTTTTGAGGATGAAGCACCATCCAATAGAACCGTTTATAATTGGTTTGCCGAATTCCAGCGTGGACACACCTTTCTTAGTGACGAATTTCGTGAAGGTCGTCTATCCACGTCTGTTGTCACTAATGTTGGTGCGTGAAATGATTCAGCGAGATCGGCATGTGACATATCGCGAGATTCAAATTTCGCCACAGTCAAATTGGTCGAATTGCGCTACGAATTACTGCCGCATCCACCACCGTACTCTCCGGATTTGGCCCCCTGCGACTTCTTTTTGTTTGCAAACTTGAAAAAATGGCTCGGTGGAGAGAGATTCACGTCGAGTGAGGAGGTCATCGCTGAAACAGAAGCTTATTTTGCAGAGTTCGACAAATTGTATTTTTCAGAGGGGTTAAAAAATGGCAGGGGCGTTGGGAAAAGTGTATCCTCCTGAAAAGGGATTACGTTGAAAAATTAAAAAAAAATTTGCGTGAGAAACTTGCGTCTTCATTACTAACGGGTACGTAGTGATTTGCCCTCGTATTACAAGTACCTCAACACAAAGTTAAACCATATTATCAATTTATCGATTATTGAAAAATCGTTATACATACGTGCCAGATAAAATGGATGAAGGAGGAGAGTATTTTGCCGAACTTCCCTTTAAACACTGTACAAGAATTTGAACGATTTCAACAAAATCTCGTCGAGCCATTGGAAGTACAAAAACTATATGTACGAAATCATTTGTCATACTTTTTTGTATAATACTACTACTTTATATAATACTACTTTTGTATAATACACAAATCGTAATGATGTATCTGTTTTTATTTTCACAGATTTGAGAGATAAAGATGATCGGAGGGTTTGATCCGGACAAATTCATCAGAGCCACATTGCGCTTCTTGATGTCGGATGAAGTTAGTATTATAATATTCCTGCTCAGAAAAACAGAATTCTAAAATTTCAAAGTACTCGAATTTCTGGAATTATTATCCGAGTTAATAAGCAACATTTTCTTTTGTAGTTCTTAGATAACCAAATATTAATGTTGAATTCCTTGTATAATATCTACATATCTAATTGCAAAATGTTATGTTGCAGAAACCATTTCTAAGATGATGAACGTTCTTAACACTTTATCGACCGCTAGCCTATTAATCGGCTTTTTGTCGCCAACGCTCATCGACCGATAGCATATTAATCGGTTTTCACGGTGATAAACAGTATAATTATATAAACAGTTGTTTGTTATTTAGTATTGAAGTAAAACTAGTTGCGTTGCTCTGTAAGCTCCCACATTTTTATATTATTTTGAAAAATTTACCGTTCGCGATGAACGAAAAAAAAATTATTGGAGAATTTTATTTAGATGATCTATCAGATTGTCCTGACAGTTATTCAGGAAGTGATAGTGGTGATGAAAGTGATGGCAGCGATATAATAATTGGGAAGCGAGGTTCAGAAGACTATGAGATAAGTAACGTCGAAGGCGATGCAAATAACGTTAGAGATAACGATGGCATATGGTCGACGAACGATGAAACAATAATTTTGGAACCTTTCGAAGGCAGCCCCGGCATAAAAATTATGCCAAGTTCTCCAGAAAGTATGATGGATAGTGTCAATTTATTCATTGGAAATGACTTTTTCGAGTACTTGGTGAGAGAAAGCAATAGATATCATTATCAGGCCATGGAAAAATATAAAATTCCATCAAGAGTGAAAAAATGGACAGATATAACGGTGCCGGAAATGAAGAAGTTTTTAGGGCTAATAGTTTTAATGGGACAAATAAAGAAGGACGTTCTCTACAACTATTGGTCCACTGATCGAAGTATAGAAACTCCATTCTTCTCACAAGTAATGAGCAGGAATAGATTTGTGCAAATAATGCAGAGCTGGCATTTTTGCAACAATGAGAACATTTCTCATAATTCACATAGGCTTGCTAAAATTCAGCCTGTCGTCGATTATTTAAAGCAAAAATTTATCGATGTATATAAACCCTGTCAACAATTGTCTTTGGATGAGTGTGTAATTCCGTGGAGAGGTAGACTTTCGATTAAAACGTATAATCCCGCAAAAATTACAAAATACGGAATACTTGTGAGAGTGCTGTGTGAAGCTGTCACAGGATACGTATGTAACTTTCACGTGTATGCTGCTGATGGCAAAAAATTAGAAGACACTGTTTTAACGGTTATTGAACCATATAAGAACATTTGGCACCAGATTTATCAAGACAATTACTATAACAGTGTCAATATGGCTAAAATTCTTATGAAAAATAAAGTGCGAGTGTGCGGAACCATTCGAAAAAATAGAGGTCTTCCTCGATCACTCCAAATAATACAACTTTCAAAAGGCCAGTATGAATTTCGTAGAAATCATCAAATTTTGTTGGAAGTATGGAATAATGGCAAAAGAAACGTCAATATGATCTCAACTATACATTCTGCACAATTAACAGAATCCAGAAATAGAAGTAAAAAATCAAACGGCCCCATACAGAAGCCTAGGCAAATGCCTAATTCAATCGTAAATTATAACAAATATATGAAGGGCGTAGATCGCGCGGACCAATATCTATCGTATTATTCCATTTTTAGAAAAACAAAAAAGTGGACTAAACGAGTTGTAATGTTTTTTATCAACTGTGCACTTTTCAATTCATTTAAAGCATACACAGTTCTCAACGGAAAAAATATTACCTACAATAATTTCCTGCACAAAGTGGCAGTTTCGTGGATAGAAGATTGTGAAACTAATTGTACAGAACAAGATGACGATCTACCTAATTCTGAACCCACAAGAAGAACACCCAGATTAGACCATCCCGGAAGACTGTCGAATTTCGGAAAACATAAACTTATAAATATAGTGACCAGCGGTCGAAGTGTAAAACCTCAAAGACAATGTAGAGTTTGTACAATTAAAAAAAAAAGAAGTAGAACATGTTTTGTCTGTAAATTTTGCAATGTTCCACTACACAAAGGCGACTGTTTTGAACGATATCATACTTTAAAAAAATATTAAACTATTTCTTATTTGAAGTATGTCAATGTATGGATTATGGTATATTATATAACTATTTAACTGAAAACCGTTGTAATAGATAAAATAAATATAATTTAGCATTAATATCATCAAAATAAAAGAACTTATTAAATCGAATTATCCTATAATAATAGAAAACGGGCAATTTTATCTGAGCATACGAAAAGCACAGATACTCCCGCGCGACAGTCTAAACCGAAACAGAGCCGGCGCCAGGAAGGATTTGCGGCCGAGCGGACGTGCGTATGCTGTTGAACCGCTAGCGGTCGGTAAAGTGTTAAGTAATAGTGCAATATCTTTTTGTATCGACTTTAATATACTAAAGTCTTTTTTTTTTTTTTAGGTTGTATATTCTCGATATGCTACCCCATACTTTCTTGTGTAACAGACTGTAAATGCTACCTCGAATTCATTACGAATTCCTATGGAGTATAAAAGGAATTCTTCTTGCATCTGAAGAAGGACTCACAAATGGTGACGCAAAAATGAACTCTTTTTGAACTTTTAAGAATAATTTTAGAACAGAAATGCGATAAAGAAAGAATTCATTTCATAATTTACGAGTTCAAAAAGAATTTTTTTCGAATTCTTTTTGCTATCTGGGCGGAGGATGAGCGAGAGATATTTTTTATATTATCTTTATTAATTATTTGTTATTTGTAAAGTTTATGAATAAGTTTTCACGCAGAGTTTTATGGTGACAACAAATGTTTTATTTAACATTCCGATAATTCAGTGAGAGAAAATAAAATAAAACATTGACAGGATGCAATGTGCGTTCTTGTTCTATTTGCCCGGTGCATATTTTTCATATAAATGTTCTGAGCTACAGCTCCGTATTGCCAGATATGACAATATCGACTATAACTTTTTCAATACGATATTTTTATATATCTATATTATTTATTAAAAAAACACGGAGTGCCCTAATGTTCAGATTAATATATTCTCCGATATTATTCACGCTGATGATTATCAAGAACAATTGGTTTTACAGAAATTTGCAATCGCTAATACCTGGATGGCCCATAATGCAATATTAATTCAAATTTATTTATTTTACCGCTTCACTTATCGTTAAGTTCTATGACAGCCTTGGTTGCTCGTTAAAGACGGTAACGGCTTGTAGCGGAGATTGCAACTAATAAAAATTAACGGGTCGTTTTAATCGGAATTTAGCGGAGAAGCAAACCTTATTTAACCGACGCTTGAACCTGTTAGCAGAAACAGACTTCTTGCGACACCGCTAGATGGCACTAGACAGTCCTGGAGTTGCACTTTATTAGATCTAGCGGAGATTCGGTTATTATTCCAAAAATTGTAATTCCAAAATTTCCGCTACGAGTCGCCACTACTTTTACTAACAACTCAAGGTCGTAACACGACTCAATAGCTGGTCAGACGGACTTTATTTTTGAGTAGTACGACTCAACTGCGGAAGAAAAATGGAAACTTTTATCCTTGAACAAAATAATAATCGAACATTTATCAACAGGATAAACTTTGGCTTCTATCTACTAATGAGAAGCAAGAGAATGTCTGGGTGTTTTGACGTTTAATTATATTGTTACACTACTGAAAAATGAGATGAAAGTCACAGACTCCTAAAGTCAACTCAAATAAAGTAGCTATATGTATAGTCATAATAAGTAATAGGAGAGTCTATGAATGAAAAAATTCAACGCGTTGTTCAACGATTAAATCAGATTTTCTAGACGAAAAGTTAATGTTAGACTGAAAGTGCAACACCTGTCAGGATTTTTTATTTACTTGTTGAAATCTCGACACATTTTTCCCCAAATTACCGATATACTTCTCTATTCATCTACTCCCGACCAATCGACGTTGATTCTCCGACGGTAATTTTCACCAAACTCCGATTAAACCAATCGACGATTAACCGATAGGATCGTCAGAAGCAACTATGTCATTTGTCTTTCGTCGAAAAAATAAAAAGTCGGTAATTTTCTATCCGTGGTGATAAAAACTGGCTTGACCAATAATGACTTGACACGTATATCGTGAGAAGAGAGCATGAGAAAGAGAGAGAGGGAGCACACTTTCTCTCTCTCTCTCTCTCTCTCTCCGTTTAATAACAAACTATGCTTTATCTTCCATGTTGGCAACTCTGTTAAACGACCGTTACGTTAATCCGTAGTTTCGCGAAAGTCGGCGCGAGGGGCGGTCGGCATCGGCCGATAGTTTCGTGTTCGGGAAAGTAGAGACGGGGGATCCGATGCGGTCGAGCGCGATTTCGGGAACCGGGCCCGCCGCGTAGAAGGCGCGTGTCGGCCGGGGAAGTGCTTGTCCGTGGTTTCGCGCGCGGACGGAACGGCGCGGCGCGCGAATAATTTGTCGCCGGCGGCGGCGACGGCGGCAGCGATGGAGACAGCAGGCAGCAGGATGAGGAGAGTCGCGGCGGGACATGGCGCGGCGACGGGTAGCGGCAATAAGAAGGTAAGGGAAAAACCGTTGGTTTCGAGCGCGGAAATTTATGGGTCGCGACGTGTCGACGGAAACCTTAAATTTTAACGTTCCTGTCGCGCGCGAGAGAGGAGAGAGAGAGGGAGAGGGAGCATCCGCGCTCGCAGTCGGGGTCGGTCCTTTTGCGTCGGATAAGGACCTGGGAAAGGGGGATTACGACGCGGAGTACGCTGCACCAGGGTGCGCGGGGGTGGACGGCGGAGAAATGTAGGAGGAGAGAAGGGAAGCGAGAGGAAGAGAGAGAGAGAGGGACAAAGCGTCACTAGACGGAGGGGAAGAGAGAGGGATGGAAGAAGGGGAGAAGGGTGGATGAACCGGCGACGGTTGCGGGTTATAACGCGGTGCAGCTCGCGCGGGGCATCCGAATAAAATGATAATAAACCGCGCGTCGGGGCGACGGCATATCCGACGGCGCGCGCGTTTCGTCGCTCCTGGCTTTCGGCGACGCGTATTCCCAAAACACGGTGGCGTTCTAACTCCCATGTCCATGCCGGCGACGATCGCGCGAGGTAAAACCGTGGAGACGCTTTTGAAATGAAACTCAATATGTCCGGGCAGAAGGGAGACGCGCAGAGAGTGTTGAAAATTGAGAAAATCTGGCGGACGAGCCGCGGCTGGTAAGAAGTTTCTATTGTTCACGTATCAAGATACTTACAGTTAGATACGTCAGATGATGAAAACCCAGCAACATCAGCAACACCGACTAACATACACAAGTAACGCAACATCGATGATATAATTTCCCATTGGACAATGTAAATGTAATGTAACGCGCATGTTACGCAACGGTTACATTGTTGAGTTGGAAAGTTATGGAACGTTGTGTTGATGTGATTTATGTTATTTATGTGAACGTTAGTTGATGTTCGCTGGGAGGATGCAGGAAAATCGTCAGAACGCCTACGACGGCGTCGTTCAGCTTGCATAATACGAAAAGAGCACCGAGTATATGGGTGTCTTCGTCGATCGATCGTTGGGAAAATTCCCCGAGATGGTCCGTTGCATCGCCGACCCGATCTCTTATCTAACTTTTGGGATTTGTCGGCGGTGCGTTATGGTGTAATAAAGTTTAAGTAATTTCGCCGCCGGGTCGAGTTTGCCCGCGCCCGTAACGCAGTAAAATGTCGGCGTTATAAAAGATTAGAAAGTACAGTGCACACAAATGCGTTTTAAGGAGATAAGACAAAAGAGCCCGGTGTGCGATTGCCTCTTCTTTTACAATGGCTGAAAATCGCTTATGTAAAACGGGCAGTTAGTCACTTCCTTCGATCGCTTCTCATAATTTCGGTTGATTCAATTTCAATCAATTTTTAAAATATTCGCAAGACCTTTGTGCACGCTCGGTGCTTTTATACTTCCTTTGTTCGCGAAATATTAATGTATATGCGGTACTAGTTAATTTCAAACGAAGTTTTTACATAACATATGTACTTAATTTGTATTTCTCTTTGCACATATTCTCACATAACACGAAACTATACTGTTAATTGAACTCGGAACACGATTAATTTGAACTTTCGGCCTGCTCTCACCTCTCAATTTGATTTTTTATATATATGAGAAATTCTCTACGTTTGAACTTTCATACAGTACATCCATACGCAACATTTAAAATGTACCCATCTGGATTTTCTAACACCAAAGGTACAAGCGAAAGTAAAATTTATATCGGATATTTCATCTCCGATCGATCATGTTCCTTTTTTTTTTGCGGTAATGTGAGCTTAAAATTGAAACTGTAACTTGAACTACTAAGAGAAGAGAAGACAAAAGAGATTTGTAAGGGCAGAAAACGAAGCGTCTTTCTTTTTTTTTTCTTTCTCTATTCTTCTCGCTTTGTCTCTCTCTCCCTTTTTCTTCGTAAATCTTCCATGCGTGTAACTCATCTGACGAGGAAGCCGCGGCACTCTCGTCGCAAGCGGAGTTGTTTATGCTTTCCTGTGCAGCGCTTTCTGAAATATGCAAATCGCGAATCCGCATAATGGCGTTATCGCGGTAGGACACCGGCGACGACGACGACGATGACGGCGACGACGCCGGCGAGATAGTTGAATTCACCTCGCGAATCTTTCGCCGACTTCAAACGGCGCGCCCCGTTCGTTCGACGAAGGACATTGCGTTTATCGCATCGCGATAAATGCACGATCTGTCATTCCCGGCGCGAGTCGCGAATCCTCGAATCCGAAACGAAGCTGTTACCGCGTCAACTGGAAACCACGTGTTGTGATGGCGAGAATGGCCGTCGCGATGGCATTACGTGTCTCCTTGACATTATGTGTAACGCTTGGCCAGCATGTCCAGGAAATTACATGTACTGCCGATACAGAGAAGCTCGATCGAACGATATACAACGAGCGCGATCAAACGTCGCGCTTACTTGTATCGACACACATACATGGGCGCAGCTTTCGGTTCGATTAAAATAAAAATCGAGAACAGCGCCAACAATAAAATCAACAAGCGCGTCATCGAGAACACATCCGAGTGGAGCATCGGCGAAATCGAACCGCCCCTTTCTCATTGTTATCGTTACACTTACTATTCCCTCGGCCTGTCGCGCCGGTGAGACCGAACCGAAACAGAACAAACAGATAGAAATACCGAAACACAGTATGCAAACATTTAATATGTATTTTGTGACGTCACGGTAAGAGCACATTGTTTTCAATACGCTTGTTTTAAGAAACACTCTCTTATTACGCCTCAATTTTTATCCAAGTATCGACTTCTTTTATCACCCGCAATAATTCCGGATTAACTGCTTCTCTTCTCTTTCCGGCGAAATAAGCAGCAATATCCGTGGCGTCGAGATACCGCTGAAACATTGCCGCATCATTTTCACGGCATCCCGGCTCGAAATTTCAGTTCTGAGTCGAAATCTAAGTTCGAAATTCTTCAAAGATCTCCTATTGCGCTTCCTTCGACGCTCCAAATGGGAAGTCATTCCCGTTTCCTCCGCCGTCGAAGACGTAGAACCGAATGCAATAACGCCGAACTGCGATTTCGGGATCGGGCGATTTCTCTTTCACACCTGGAAACCTATTCTCGATGCGCGATGACGTGTCACCCTCGCGTACTTACATTAGCCACGAAGCGGACAAGATATGTCTTATCCGGGAAGAAGGAGAAACCGTCTCTCCGTCTTTGTTAACATCTTATCGGCGTGCTCGGCGCTTTCACGGCGCGATAAAGCGCGGGAGCGGGCAGCCTTACATATTATAATTGATACGTTACAAGCGCTCCTACACGCCGGATAAGTTTATCTCGGACGCGTATCGACGAAACCGGTTAGATAACGAGCGCCGCGCGCGCGCGCGCTACATCATATAATAAGGTTTAATTATTCGGATAACGAGGACCCGCCGTACTCGTCTAATGACAAATAGCCGGTCTCGCACCCACGCGGCGGTGCGGTAGCGTGCAATACCGGAGCGGTATAACGCGTCCGGCGAAAACGACAAACAGCGATTTCACGTCCTGCCGCGCGCACCTATCGTGCACGCCTCCTTTCGCCTCTATTACGTAAAGACCCGCGATCGATCCGCGGCGTCTATCGTGCGTCGAAGGTAGGCAGGCAAGTCGGACGGGTCGCGGACGTAAGAATTTTTCATGTTCCGAGTAAAGAGGACGAGAAGAGTGTCTGCTCTGCCTTTCCCTCTCTCTCTCTCTCTCTCTCTTTCTGTCTTTCTTCGAAAACAACGGGCGCGCGCGCGGAGAATAATTTATTTCCTGGCACGGCGAATTGTTTGTTATACCATAGCCGAGTCGAGATTTTAAATTCTACGTTAAGTGGTCTTCAGGTGGAGGAAACAGAAATCATTTCCCACTTGTGGCATCGGAGGAGCACGATGGAAGACTTTTGAACACGCGTTGTAGAAGTAACTTAGACTTAAACTAACTGAGGAGTGAAATCTCGACTCGGTTAGGGAGAGCAAAGAGAGATCGGTTAAGAGTATTAGTTGCTAATTACGCTGATTCAATGTTACCGCTGTTGCAACGACGTTTCGTCACAACAGCAACATTACTTTTCCCGTGTCGACAAATCTTCTTTCCGTCGCCGTGTAGTAACGAATAATACGCCCCGTGTGATTGATCATCGGCGTAAGGATAAAGAATCGACTTCGCCGGCGAGATTCACCGTCGGCCAGCGAGAATATGGCTAATTACCGGGTCGACGTCTCGCGAAACTTGCGTCGCGAAGAGTTATACGCCGTGTTTCTCGACGAGCTCCTCGCACGCGCGAAACGGCCGGCGATCCTCTCGGGCGATAATCTCCGCTCCGACATGTATTACGAATTCTTATTTTAACATATTCATCTGGAATCTACAAATTACCGATCGAAGGTGACAAATAGCGTGCGCTGCTCCGCGTCTGGTCTATCCTTTATTTTAATAAACTCGTCACGCCTGGCGTTCTCAGGGGACCTCCATCTCTCTCTCTCTCTTTCTCCGGAGCTTTCCAAATTTGAATTCTGGTGATCGTAAAGCAACGGTGTAACCACGTGGAGCCGGGATGCAATCGAGGCGGAAGATCTCCGAGATATCTTCGATATCGCGTCGAATTCCAACGAGATTTTCAAGGAGAGGAGACTCCGGCGGACAGGAAGGATGATGTACGTCCTGATAGTTCGGCGGGGCGAGAAGAGCAAGAGGGGAGAGACCGAGGAGGAGCACCGGCCACGTCGTATCCACGTTTTCGACGATATTTACGTGTGTCCGCACACGGCCGAACGGCTGTCGAACAGCGAGTTTTACAGCGGGGACGGCGCGGAAGGATCAGGCCCGTATCCATCGGGACTCCTGCGCGACTGCTTGCTTACACGCAAGTAGATGGATGAAGGTAGCCCCTAGGAAGAGAGGAGGTGGCGGTTGATGGGTGTAAACTCGAGATAGCATCTCCGACTGTCCCCCTGCCGACTGGATCTACCGACTCCTACGTCTCCTCGCCCGCCTCTGACCTGTCGTCTTTACCCGGTTTTTAATTATACCCCGGACTCATCCTCCAAAGACAAAGGCGCGCGCGTCACGAGCGAAGTCAGGTAAACGCGCTGCCGTTCTCCTCCTCCTCTCGCCGCTGCAGCAACTCCGGTCTCTTCCCGGCGAGAAGGTAGGAGACGATACACGGGTGACGTTTTGACGCGTCTCTCATGACGAGCTCTTCGAGAGGTAATTCCTGCTCGATGATGTATCGTTCTCGGCCACCGTCCGTCCGTATATCCATCTCGCCCTCTTCTTCGGTCTCCGAGGGCGCGATATTTTCGCGCAGCGGCCGAACTTTTCAGTAGAAAATCTTGCCCGATGGATGCGCGGTCGCAACGGCGCCATAAATGAGATAACCTTCGTCTTTCCGCAGGGATGGATTTTTGGTTACGCGGACTTCCAAAGTAAAAACTGCCTTTTAGAGGCAGATAAGACCCTCCTCTGCGGGTGAAAAGCCGGGGCTCGTTTTTATTTCGAGGATTTCGTTTCGGCAAGCGCGCGCGCACGCGTGCCCGCGCACGGTTGTTACTTTTATTGCCCTGGGCGCGTTTCTTCACCGGCGATCCGGGAATCGCGATCCCGGCGTGCGCGACGGATCTTGCGGGATCGACTTTGTCGCTCGACAGGTCGCCGGCGAGCCCGAGGCGGAAGTGACGAATAGCCCGGGGAAGGTCTTTTAAGTGGTGATCTTCAAGCCCGGGAGAGAGGTATAGGAAGGACACAAAGCGCCGCTATCCGCGCCATCAGTGTCCGATACTAGGCTCAGGTGACACGGTTTCCAAAAAGGCGCCCACGTTAGGTGTACCCTTATTAAGGTGGGTACAAGATGGTCCTCGACAGTGCCCCGCCGATGACAGCAAATATTTACAACGTCATGCTACCTAGACTGGGCGTTCTCGTTCGCCCGCTTCTCTCGCCGTCGTCGGCAGCGGCGGCGCCGACGTTTCTTCTCCCGGCGCGGCGTTTCCCGTCGCGACGTTATCCCTCAACTCCCACTCGATCGAATTAATCTCGGTTAACCTCAAACGAGCGATTATGTCGACGCCTTGAAACACTTCTGAGTATCGCGTTTCGGTCGCGAGGATTACAGACAGGCTATTTTCAGCACTCCGGCGTGAGCCGGACAATTAGCGTGCACGAGTGGCCGATTCGAGATCAAGTATTGCGAATCATTGCTTCGGATTCGCGATGGGTGTAGCGAGCTTTCAGCCTTCCGCTCGACACGGAGAGAAATCATTTGCTGACACACGCGAATTTCACGCTGTCGCAGCGAAATCTGTCAGTTACCACACGGACGTCGCGAAACGACTTGTTAAGAATACCGATCGCCTTTCGTTGGATTATTCTGCCGAATCTACAAATGATGCCGCCGTAAGAACAAATTAATTACTAGTAAATGTAGAAAGACATGATTTTTTCCGGCAGCAAATTAACGTGTCCTAAGGACAGATTCACTCAGCAGAGTATTTCTTTTATCCCGGAAACGGAACTGTTTCAGCGTTAAGTACGAATAATTTGTTAATTTGCTTAGGCAAACTAAATTGTATTGCTGACACGATAAATATGCAGTAGCAACGATGGTTTCGCTACGACATTATTTACAAAATTATTTTGTTCCGTGCAAGCAATGAAATGTTTCCGAGTCGAAATTTCAAATTCTACATTGAGTCTTCAAGTGGATAAAACGGCAATAACTCCTTTGTAGCATCAAAGAAGCACAATAGAAGAGCTTTGAAGACTTAATGTAGAACTGGACTTAACGTAAGACTAAAATTTCGAATCGGTTTACGTTTTTGGAGAAAAGACGCTTCCCGCGCAGCCAAAGTCGCAATAACGCTTACGTCTTACAAGTTGCAACGTGTGGTAATGCTGGAAATGTTTTTTGCTTTTAGAAATTACGTTACAATTAAAATAGAGCACAAAGCTAAAGGGTTATTACATTTATTGTAGATCTGTATGTGAATTAAAATTTCGAATTAAAAGACCGCCGATAGCGCGTCACGATTGATTGATTTTATAATTATGGATTTGGGAGGCAGATATACTAATGTCGAGCTTACGGCGATTTAGTAACATCAATTTGTTCTTCAAAAGTAGAAACGATTGATTACGGGCCGCAATGTATTCTATATTTTGATACTCTTATTACCACAAAATTCGGATAATAATTAATGAATTGTGGGCCGCTCTCTGTTAACATATTAATTTACAATCAACAAGTTAATAGTTACGCGATTAAATATTCAATAAATTGAATCAATCGAACCGTATCCTGTTTTCGGATGTTTAGCCGAACACGTCGATAAACAAAATGTAACCGCGGTGTTTTAATAATACAATATATTATATCTGAAATTACACAACTCGTTCTCCCGGTCGATGATGTTACGAGAATAACGACGCGAATTCATTTCTCCTCGACTCCCGCGGCAATTCCGCCTCACCAGTTGCGCGCAACGTAAAAGGGGAAAAACGCAACGAGGAGCGAAAACAGCAGCCTCAAAGCCGAAAGTACGGCGACAGAGACGGAGCGTCGGCCGGGAAGCGCAACGAGAGAAGAGTGCCCTTCTTCTGCACCCTCGCCGTTTTCGGTACGTCGTTTCACGCGCCGCGTCCACGGAGAGTGGCTCCACCGTCGGCTGCCTCTCGTCGAGCCTATTAATTTTTCTCAACTCCCGACGAGAGAATTCCGGGCGCTTCCGAGCACACGCAACGAGGAGGGAAGAAAAATTCGAGACGCGTTGTCAATCGTCGCGGGGGGATTTCTCGGGGTGATACCACTGGGCAAAGAGGGCCCGACGCGGGCCCCCCGCTGGGGTATCGGTTACGCTTAAACCGCGTTTAAGGCCTTCAGGACGCGGCTTTTCGAGCCGGCGGGCCCGTTGGAAGAGGACTTACGAGAGGGCCCGCTCGAAGGGTCCCGAGACGGTGGCGCCAAGGAGATCCGTATCTTGGCGCGAGGCCCCGAGAAAGGGCCGCTCGGCCCTCTCCCACCACCGGCGCGTCGTGGGCCTCGTCAAAGATAATATCTGATTCCGAATCGCTCGCTCGCTCGTGCAGGCTTCCATGTACTCAGACTCGTTTTCTCGGGCTCGTACGAATGTCATCGTGTTCGCTTCTTACGAGCGGAACGAGGTGGCCCCTTCCTCATCCTCAGCCACGGAGCCCCTTTTCGTGTGCGCCGAATTAACGATCGAAGGGCCACGGTCGGCGGAGGGAGGGAGAGGGGGATACGATCGAGATTAATTGCGACGCGAGAGTGAGAGAGGAGTTTGTGTTTTCGTGGATTGACACCCGCGATTCGTATTCCGCGACTTTCGTCTCCGGCGCACCGGAGTCCCTTCTAATGACGTGCAATCAGGAAGCATCCTCTGTGACCCGCTACAATGAGATCATTGCTGTGGGTATTGTATACACACGGTAGTGCGATTAATAATCGCCATTTCGAACGCTCCCGCTTCGAATTCCTCGAATGTTAGCATTCGTAAATGGACGCGTAATTAGTAGCGAGGATATCGTGGATTTTTATGTTACTTTGTTCTCTCGACCTGAAATTTCGCGGTAATTCTCGGGGGAGGGGGTTTCTTCTTTACTTCGGCAGAAGCACGAGAAACAGAGAGCGGGCGTCGCGATAATCGATCTGCCGAGTGAGGAGCGCAGAAATTGGCCGGCGAATGAAAAGATAGCCATCGATCAGTAAACGACGCCGTTTTGATACGTTTAATACGACGGCGGAGGCAGCGCTTAAACATACAGGATGTTGGAGAATTCGCAGATCTATATGATACCACGGATATTATCCGGACGACAAAGCAAGGTCGCGCAAGTCGATCGACAGTGAGGGGGAGAGATTAATTATGGAAATTATACAGCAACGGCAAATAATTGCCCGATACGGAGAAAAAACAAATTATCCTACAGTTATGCGTCCAGTGAGAGGCATCGTAAAATGAAATTGATATTTCCGGTGATTACCGATGCATCGTTAATCGCTTTTTATATCTCGGGCAAAAATTTATTTCGATTGCGTGCATCGCGACGATGTAAGAATACGATGTGAAGTACGACGCGAAGTGGGCCCCCCTCCCTTGCGCGCGAACGAGAAAGCGAAGTCGCGACGGATAATCAAGCGCAATAATTAATTAGGAAAATAATACAGCGCTCAACATTAATTACGAGTTACATAATGGAGGGTAAAACATATCGCGGTCTTCCATCTGTTACGGGCAATTATAAACGTCAAAGTGCTCGTGTTTCTTTTGTTAAAATGTCGATATAATTCTTCCGGTGTGCGTACACTTACATTTTCAACTATTCCCAAACGGTGTTACAATTCGCTTTAAAAGCGGGGAGTAAATAAAGAACATCAAATTATATCGTGCGATTTAGATGAAAGGCGGCTGTAACGAGTCGGGTGTTCCAGAAACATGCTTGAGGCAAGGTGAAGTAACGACGAATCCAACGTTGTCACTTTAAAACGGCATGTTCCTCGTCGGTAACATCCCCTCCCCCCCCC
>NW_014554293.1:1970179-1985263 GCF_001313825.1 Dinoponera quadriceps
CCCCCCTTCCTCGCGCCTCGTGGAGGACGCGCGTCATCTTCGTCGCGAGGAAAGTACCGCAGGTTGCTACGCTAGGCGCGGTCAACGAAACGCGCTCGGCCGGTCAAAAAATCAAGCATTTGTATTCCGCGGAGATTTTTCAAGCGGCGGCCGGACAGTTTTCTCATTTCGTTTATAGCCGGTCGTAACATAACTCCGGACCTACTACCACCGTCCACCACCACCACCACCACCGTCGACATCACCACCGACACCAGCCTCGCAATCACTGTCCCCTCGTCCTCGCGCGCGCGCGCGCGCGCCACTATCGTGGCGCCTTTTACTCTCCTACTCTCTCCTTTCTTCTCGTAGCGGATCACCAAACACGAGACGAGTCCGGCGCGCGTAGGTGGAACGAGAGCTGGTGTTCGTCGCGGCGAGGGTTTTAAGCGCAAACACGCGACGGCAACCACCCCGGCATATCCCTCGTAAATCGCCCGGGCCACGGGAGGTCTTCGATTGTAAAAGTCTCGACTTCCGCTCGACTTTTCCTCCGTCAGCGCCGTCGTCATTGCTCCGCTCTCGAGCGTCGCGGATCACGTCGCTTCAAATATTGCGCGGCGAAACCGCGCCGAGTATCAAATCGGAGCGGAGCGGCTCGTCACCGACCAGAGAGAGAGAGAGAGAAAGAGAGAGAGGGAGTCGATTTTAATGTATACTTTCGTGTGTTCTGCAAAAATGCAAAAATTCCATTTCGCCGACGTCAAGAATGTCACCGTGACATGCGAACGGACAGCGCGAGGCGAGGTGACACGCGAAGGTCGGGACGAGCTTTCATAAGAGTCGAATATAATGAGCGGCGCGCGATCGCCGAGCGCTCGAAATCTTTATTTTTCGAAAATGAAGAAGCAGCGTCTGGCTCCTTCCCCCCTTTCTCTCTCTCTCTCTCTCTTTCTTTCCGAGCGGGTCCAGTCGGAGACAGGTTCACGCTAAATGGCGGTCAGACCGGGCATGTCGCGCGCCACGGGGTGTCTCGGTCAAAAGCGCCGACTACGCCTTCCTTGCTCCACGACGTCGCATCCACCCCTCTCCCGTGCGCACCCTTTATCTCGAAGCAAGCAACACCGGCCCCGCGTATTCCCGCGATACATGTTTCAATGGCGTCGGCCGTTGCGTTAGACAATTAAAGGAGGAGGAACCCTCGTGGCCGAGGAGCGCGTTAATGAAGCCGATTCCCCGGGACTCGATCTCGTTTGCTGCACGAGAGAGACGCACACATACGTGGCGATCTCGCGCGACGTACGCTTCCGTCGTCTAAATCCCCGCAGGTGCGCGATTCCATCGGGGAGGCTCCACGACGAAGCTCGATAACAAAGTATCATCGAATTAGCGTGCGGAGCGGCGCGCGTAATTCAGGGCGGCGCCGGGTTGCGCGATTTTTCTAGATGATTTACAAATTAGCTTCCGTTCCTACCGGTCGGCGAGGAGAGATCGCCGGCCGGCCCTCGAAATGATCGGTGCGCCGAGGGTGAGGTTTCGTTTACCACAAGGTTGCTTCTGCGAAGAAGGGCTCCTATTAGTACTTCTGGCTCGGGCCTTGCCGCCCACTCTCTGCCGCCAACGGATAACATATGGTTAGCTGAGATCTCTCGAAACTCCATTAACATAACGCCGAACTCCACCTGCTTCACGAAAAACGCAAGAGAGAGAGAGAGAGAGAGAGAAAGAGAGAGGGGGGCGAGACAGAGAGGAGAGGAGGACGAGGCCCGGTAGTGATCCGGTTGATCGCGAGCTTTCGAAAACTGTCGTCGTTTCTGCGCTCCGTCCCTTTCCACCGCTCGACACTTTCCTCCTTTGTACCTTCGTGATCTCGGACGACCACGATCGATCAGACTCTCCCGCCGGGCGAAAGAAACCTCCGTATTAACGGCTCCGCCGTCCGGTGGGGACGTTAAGCGAACGAAAAACGATCCGAGTCCCTTAATTCCCCGTTCCTTCCCTAAACGCGGTAACTTGTTTCAGCTTAACGCATACCCGATTCGATTGTTTCGCCCTTAATTTTTTCTTTTCTCAAACTGCTGTCTGATTGCGAAGCTTTTCCTCCCTCGGATTTGTCTTCGGAAGATACATCCAGCGAAAAAGTTACTCGATTCAATGGAACCGTTGAAATTTCACGTACACCGAAGAAAATCATCTGAAACCAGTGATAGATATTCTCATATATGAGTAGGAATATTATATTATAATATTCTTAGAAGATTTTTCGCCTCGAATTGAGCGCAAGTAATACTTGCATCAATACAAATTCAATTAAATCAAGACTAAGTGCCTCCTAAGGAGAAAATTGTATTATTCTTGCTTATATGTGGGAATATTTATTCTTAACTTAAAATTAATCCTTCTTCTGTTAGTATGGATCTTCATTATCGAAACACGCGATATGCGCGAGAAATCGATCGCTACGAATATCAGGAGCATTGATCTCGGAATAAACGCGCGGTGATAACGAGATAAATGTCTTTCGACGTGTCACACGTCGGCCGGTTTCCGAAATCAATGTTTCCACTTGAACCGCCGGTCACGAGGAGAAGCGCTCGCGCGCGTTCTCCTCCGATTCGCGTCCGCCGCTTTTTTTCCCACCGCGACATAAATATGCCGGGATTAATGCGCGCCTCACAAATCCCAAATAGCCATAGTTTATTGTCCGATACGTCTGCGGGCCACCGCGCGTAATAAAACCAGAAGATCTCGTTGGGGTCCGTGCGTGCTTGCGTGCGTGCGTATGCACGCGAGTGTGTGCGTGCGCGCGCGCTGGCGTGCGTGCGTGCCGTCGCGAGCGCGCTATCGTTATCGTTCGACCAGATCGAATGCGTGACAGACTGCGGGCAATATTGCATTCCTATCTGTCTATGAATTCGCTAGGAATCGTCCTACACTCTCCACCCTACGGCTTGTTTGTCGGATGGCGCAAACCAACCGCCGCGAGGGGACGAGTACCAATTTTCGCGCCAAGGATTATCGGCGCGACCATGACGAATATCTATCGTGATTTCACGTGCCACGGAATTCGGGAGAACGACTAGTTTCCGATAGGAGAGCCTTCCTCCGTCTCTCTCTTCCTCCCGACCCTGTGTCACCGTGCGGTTTCGCTGCTCAAGGATGAATCACGAAGAGTATTGATGCGAGACGATCGATTCGCGATCGCGTCTCCCTTCGTATTATCGTTGCGCGTTTAAATCTTGTATTAATAGCCGTTCCTACTCGAAACTTGTCTCGAGTGCGACGCTCACGTTTGAATTCGGAGTTGGATGTGAATTTCTCCGTCGGATCACAATTGTAAATGCGACCTCGCTTTTACAACGTACGATTCGACTGAAAAATTCGGATCTTGCTGTAAATTCCGACCCGAGTGTCTCGCGTGAGACAGGATGTTGCCTTAATTTCGCTCGAAATTGGCATCCATTATTTCGATAGCTGAATAAAGTTACACGAAAATATTTCTTTCGCTAAATAACAAACTTATAAAGGAACGCCTCGATATCAGCACTGAAACTCCGTACGGCTACTTGAAGAAAATCAAGCCAAGCGAGGGGAAGAAGCGTAAATAGAAAAATGAGAATTTTGCGTGATTTTCCGTTGCCTTATCTATTGTGTCGGCTAGCCGATCGCCGACGAAGTCGCGTTACGCTCCGTGATGCCGGTTTCTCTCCTCGAGGCTGTCGTCGCGCGCGAGCAAGCCCTGAATTATTACCAGGCCGCACTCACCCACGGTGCGTCTGTTCTAATTGCAGGTCCGCGAGCTCATAAGAAGAATATTCTTCGATCCACACCCCCTGACCTTCCCACCTGCCGTCGTCCCACGCGAGGCTCCTGTGAGATATAAAGCACGTACACGATGCATCAACCGATCAGGTGTAACGCCTCTACGTAGCCTGGGCTCACGTAAGAAAGACATTTGCCTGCGGAACGATTAAGGTCGCAGACACCCCTCGACGATGCGATGAATCACGCGATATTGAATCGTCGCCGAGCTCGACCGAGGCAGCGTACGGTGAGTGTAAGTGAATCAAAAGAACCATTATCGCTTTCTATTGTCGTGAACGCGCGACGAGCGACGTTCGTGATTATAATTGCCCGAATCGCGCGCTTTTGCACGCCGGAAGGATCGAGTTGCCGTGATCGTCCCGTCGTTTCAGTCGGAGGTGCCGAACGCTCGACCGAGTCCGCCTCCCACGCAGAAAAGAGCAGAATCTCCTTCTCGCGGAAACGAGGTGCCCCTTCTTCTTCTCTCTCTCTCTCTCTCTCTCTCTCGATTCTCGCTCCTCGTGCACGCGAAGGGAACGACGGGATTCCCTGGAACACGGTAGCCCGAGGGCCGCGAGAAGCGACCCGACTGGTCGCGTCTGGCCGCGTCGGCGTGGATGTTTGCACGAGGCAAATCTCGACGCTGACCCAACGATTATGCTGTCGACACTACTTCGTCGCTTCCACTCTCGCCCCCTCCTCCTCCTCGCCGGTCCCCCTGCGCCCTTTCACGTTCCCGGTCTTCGTCTGCACGACTTAGAGAGAACAATCCGTAGAGTACCGCCATTGCGCCCGCGTGTCCTCCCCGTTGGGGAACCGCGGAGACTCACCACCTTCTTCTGCCTTCTCCGTGCGAGAATGATTCGCGCGACGCGCGTGTACACGTACCGTGTATGCGTGCGTGTGCGTACGACGAGTGTGCGCGTTGTGTGCGTGCGAGAGATCGCGTAGGTAAGTACGGTCTGCTGGGGGCGTGGCGGCTCCCTGGTGGTCCGTCACTGGCGTGGGTTTCGAACCTTCCGAAGGGCCCTCTCGGAGAGACCCCGGTGGCGATTTCTCTCCTCCGACCGGAGCCTGACGATAGGCCCAGGTAGGACCTTTCCCTATGCAAATCCGACGTTCGTACTCCGAGTCTCGGCAGGAACTTCGCCGACGGAAGAATCACGCGCCCCGAGCAGGAAGGGGTTGACAATTCGAAGAGACACGATCCGACAATCTGAGCTCGGTCGACACGTTGCGCACACTTCGCGCCGAGATCCTTCGGATTAATAAACCCGAGAGAGACCAATATGCTCGCCGATCATTTACACGTTACACGCGATCGTCGACATTTCCCGGACAGCCGGATCCGGTCGGGAAAAGCCGACGACAGGGAGGGAGGGAGGGAGTTCCGGTGCACGATGCCCCGTGGAAATATATGGAACTGCCGCTCTAACAGCCGCCATTACGCTCAATTAGGCAAGCCGGCTCTATTCACGTGGACGAGCGAAATGCGCGTTATTAATACCCCATCGTGATCCGCGGCTGGTAAGTAATCACAGCTCTGGGTGGACGCGAAAGGAGATTGAGATCTCCTACGGTATCGCGAGGCATGTCTGCGCATGAAACAGTTCCGTTCAGCTTCTGGCGTCGTGACTACGCGAAGTCTCGGGAGGGGGGAGGGGGGATATGGTATACAATTATAGAGAGAATCGTGGCTTTCTCTGGCACGGAATTACGCCGGGTAAGGCGCATTCCGCGACGCTGCGACGCAGACTCGTAAGTGGATGGAACTTTGATTAGGCGTTCGCGCACGAACACCTTAATCTATTAAAGCCCGATGATGTGTTGGGACTCTTTGCATTCCGATGCTTGCTTTATTCCGTATATTCGCGTTTCACGCATTACGTTCCCCATTTTTCTTTCTCGGATATGCGACGATAGACCGACGCCGATCAAATTCGGTGTGTTGCTGAAAACCGGTCCCGGGAAAATATTCTAATTACCACCGCGTGTAATTTGAATATCTATCGTATTAAAATCCGGCTTTCCTGTTGCGGTTTTCAAGGTATTCGAAGTCTAGAATCACGCGTGTGTTAAATAGATATCCGGTGAAGTTTCACGCGTATCCTAGCAGTATGAAATCACGACCCTTTGTGAAACATGATATTTGCAAAATGAATTTTGAAAATGTTAACACGCCGGATAAGTACGCCAATGGGCAGGTAAGAACCGCGTAACGAGGCTGGCTCGCGCTCGCTCTCGGCCCTCCGCTTCGTTCGTGCGTCCTTCGTCCTAGCGCGTCCGTAGAGAGGCGCGCTCGTCTGGTCACGAACACTAGACCTCACATCGTCACGGGAAAGACGTTCTCCTTGTTCCATTGACGTTATTAACCGGTCCGACGTTAAATTACACGCGGTAACCGTCACCAGACTGCCGGACGAATCGGTGAGGACACGCTTATCTCCGCTCGAAAACTTCGCTTTTTGGCTCACGATAAACCGTTTAATGTGGCGTATTTCACATTGAATTATCATTATTCTATATTTTCTCGCGACACATCACGTTCGAAAATGTCTTCGACGTGTGTTACCGAAAGTCCACATAATTGCGATTTACATCCTCGACATCGCGCGTCAATGTCAAATTTTTTTCACGCAAATCGCAAATTTCCATCGCGTTTCCAAACCGGACGAGTGACTTCCTGCGAGATAAATGGCAAAATGTATGTTTTTTGTAAAAAAAAAAAAAAATAGTACGGAAAAGATTTTTATGCGGAGGCCGACTGGAAAAAAGATCGAAACACTTCACCGTGCGTCTAGCGACAAGATTCAAAAGATCGCTCGATTTTCCTTTAACGTTAACAACGTAAAACGGCTCTCAATACTGCTAGACAACACAAAGAGCATTTAGCGTCAATCATGCGACGGAGACAAGGGGTCTTTGTCGCAAGTGCGTTCCTTTCGCTTTTTCATCTGTAGATTACGCCTTCGGCGACGCGTTCCGTCGCTCCCGGAGTAGTACGGAAAGTAGGCGTGCGCGTTGATAGGAATTAATTCTCGATTGGTCATCCGACACGTCGCCCGGAGACAACCGTTTTCGACGGTTTCGACAATTCCGTCGAACGAGCTGGTGCCCCGAGGGTGTCCCCGGTTTCCTTTATTTCTTTTTTTCCGACGAACGCTCCGCTTCCGCGAACGAATCGGCCGAGGAACTCGTGGTTAAGCGTTTTACGACGATGGGTCACTGCTCGTGGCCGTAGTAACAGTCCGATTATCTCGTTTCCGCGGAATTATCGGGAATGCTACCTTAGAAAACGAGGAGGTGGGTCCCCCACGGGTATCCCATAAAAATTGCCCCGAATTGCCAGTTGCTGATCGGCCGATCTCTCTCTTCGCCCGGAATTCGTCGCTCGTGGTGCCTTGATTAGGGATTATTTTCTATTTGCACCGCTGACGCGTCCCACGGCTGACGAGGGTGTCCTTAATGATCGCTCTTCCACCCCTGGTGTACATGATTATCATTATTATTGACACACTCCGCAGTATAATGCGCTCTCGTTCTCTGGCCTCGCCAGGGTGAAAAATCGAGTGCCTCTCGTCTCTCGCGGTGGTCTTGTTATTACTTTGTGAAAATACTTAATTATCGTCCGACGCGGAGTGGAGTCCTTACGTTTCCTTAATTACTAACCGTCGTCATCGCGTTCGATCGATCGATCGGTCAGTCGGTAGGCCGATAGGCGATCTTGCATCAATTTTCATGCTCCTCGATATTTCGCAAGGACGACGACGGTTTTCTGGGTCGGTGGGCCGTGCCGCGGAGACTGGCCCAGAAGCCGGTCGGCGTCAGACGAAGAAGGTCCGCGTCCTGCTCGTGGGAGAGAGAGAGAGAGAGAGAGAGAGAGAGAGAGAGAGAAGGACAGCGAGACGAGAGGACGCCGTGGTGGGGAGCGGAAGGCGCCGTGTTAATTTCACTTCGAAAAATCGTAAAATGCAAATGAACGATCCGTGGGTCCGGGGCCCGATTGGCAAATTGCGAGAGAAGGCTACACTGCGCGCGCGACGGCTGCGCTGGCGCCCAAGGTGGTCGAGTAATTTCGCGAAGCCTTCCCCTTTCCCTGCCGGGGAGGGGGGGGGGGGGGGGAAAAAAGGNGGAGAAGAAGGAAAAGAGAGAGAGGGCGAGAAAGAGAAGGTAGAAAGAGAAAGAGAGAGAGAGAGGAGGAGGAGGAGAGGTGGTAGGAAGAAAAAAGCTGAAAAACGAACAGCGAGAACTATATAAGGGGAGGGAGGAAGGACGCGCACTTCACCACCGGGCGTGCAGGCCATTCAGAAGAGGAGTTTGGCTGCGGGACATAAAAATGTGTTGATTATACGTTGCTGAGCATCCTCGGGCCCATGGTGTCGTTAAGGAAACACACCGGAGACGAGACACGGAGGGAGAAAGAGAGAGAGAGAGAGAGTGGGAGGAGAAAAAGAGAGAGAGAGAGAGATTTATCCACGAAATCGTTAAACGGCCGATATAATCGCGAGAGCCGAGTGTCATCACTGCGCTGACATGATGACGAATGCGACATAAAGGACCAATGATTACCACGGTGATTATGTTGCGCATATGGAAGGTGTGAGCGATACGATGACGGAAAGTGACTACGAAGACCACACGTAGAAGCGCAGCTTCATCGAACGTCGTCCTTTAATTTAACGATGAAAGCTGTACAGCGTTCGCCAGGCTGTGCGAAAAGAAAGGCACCATCGGCGACACTCTTTCACCTGCCTTTACAGGCCCCTAAACTTCGTTGATTGACGCGTTAATTTATGAAGAAAGATATCTCAGTATCCTTTCGTTACTCCGTCGACGAGAGACGCGTAAGACGAAGATCCCACAAAGACGCGCGGTATTGAGGGAAGTTCTTAGTAAATTTTTTCCCTAAACACCGATACGCCGAATTACTTCCTCCCCCCGTGTCCACGACGAGCTTGACGAGATCATTAGCGGCGAATTGGCGATCCGACGAATCGATAAGTCGCGAGAGAGCAACGATGGCGATCGACTCACAGACGATGAAGAAAGCGACGGGCGAAGCGAGCCTGACAAAAGAGCGGCTCGTAAATCGAGCGGAATCGCGCGGATCGGCCGTTAATCGGTCACGGGCTCCAATAAGACTAATGAATCGCGAGAGAGAGAGAGAGAGAGAGAGAGAGAGAGAGAGAGAGAAGCCCGTGCGCCCCGGCGCGTTCGCGGTGGGCCCTTCGGCCCGGATGTGCCCTCCTGCGCGATACGTCCGTCCGTCTGTCCGTCCGTTCGTTCATCCGTTCCGTACGCGCCTGTGTGGGGGGTGCGGGAGATTAAAAATAAATAAAAGGCAATAAGTGCGGGGTCCCGTGCGAAACCCGTCATTACGCGAGGCGGGCCTACCTTGTTAGCCCAGTGGGCCTCCACGACCATATCCAGCCGCTCATTCAGGACCTCTCTCTCTTTCTCTCTCTCTCTTTCCTCGGAGGAGTCCTGGCGCCTGCGCCGTTAAAATTGCCCGAAATTCCCGGAATTTTTACCTGCCGACGTATAGTATAGCGCCCGCCACAACCGCCATTATTGTCGTCACTCCCTCCCCCCCGTGCTTGGAATCTCGCATGTGTGCGCGTCTGCATCAACAAAATAGCGACGCGATCGTAAAGCCGTTCGCGGACTCGGGAAGATTACGGTGGGCGCGATCATCCGACACGATTGACAAAGTTGTCTCCGTCCGTCGGGGCGAATTCTGCGTCGGGATTCCGCGCGATCTCCGGTGAGCGTAAACTCACCGTCACGGCTGCGTCCTGTACTCGTTACTTGCCTATGCCTCCGATAACGCAGTTTCCCACATGGTTGAAAGCTTCCATCATGATCTAACCTCGCCGACAGGTCGCACTCCGTAATAATTCGCAACGGTTTCGCTGACGGAGAGAGACCCACCCTGAAAATCCCGTCTAAATATATGATAATCCAGTTTGTGCCAATAGCCCGTCGCTCGTGACGCGAACGGCGCTTCTGACGAGATAATGATTTCGATCGTTAATGTTCGCTGGCGTCCGCGAGGCACAAGAGCGAGCCAAAATGTGTATCTGGGGCGATCACTCGATTCCCAATCCGCGTCGGCTCGCTTCGTGTCGGGCGCGTTCGTGTTTGCGCATGCAAATCACCGCCGATATCGGCGTGCCAACTTTCTCGTTGCAGGGCCACCTCTCTTTTTTTCACGACTCGCCGTGGAAAGCGGCGGGCGAAAGACCGGCCATGCCTCGAAAACAACCGGTATTACGCGGCCGTCGTTGGTATTCGCGGACCCGAGAATGGGATATACAGGAACCCGGGGATGGATTATCGGTGGGAGACAGGAGGGGGGAGGATTGGCCGGCGAGGAGGAACAGCGGTGGTTAGCCGATAGGGAAGTGGCGTAGGAGTCTTGCGCCAGCATTGGTAATGGCTAATGGCGGGTAATTGAACAAAGCAGCCGCAAATTGGACCACCGAGCAAGGGGTCGCCGGGTCGCCGGACGCCAATCGTCATTGTCGTTATTTGCATCTGCCGATGCGTTCGTATGTCGGCGGTTTACGCGCGTATCCTCCGCTGCCACCGCTCCGTTATATTGCGCGCGCGAGTGATGTAACCCCGGGACACGAGAGATGGTCTCGAGGACCATCGCCGGCGCCTAGAAATAGAAATGACCGACTCTCGTTTATTCGGAGCCCGCTCCGAGAGTCGTGAATATGTCAGGGCGGAGCGGAGCTACGCGCTTCTCTCCTCGTGCATCCGAACGCGCATCGAACGAGCGGTAATTTACGCGCAGACCGCATCTCGACCTTTGCGTTTCAGCGACCGAGCCTACGATATTTCCAGTACCGCGCCCAGGTACTGCGCGTTTGGCGTGCGAGTGCCAGTTATTTCGCGGGAATCATCATTCAGGGAGGGAAATATTCACTCAGACGGTAACATGCCGGGCCTACGGGGCCTGTAGCGCGTTTTCTTTCGCTTACTCCGTCCTCCACATTTCGCGCAAGATGCTGTAGTCCATTTATTCCTCTGTTACTTTGAAAAAAAGTTGAGTCTATGTAAACACTGCTATTATCAGCCTGATCCGATGAGATTACTGGCCGCAGTCACGCAATCTACAAAATTATCACTTTCGAGATATTGTTGTCAATAAGTAGTTTACACGTTTTTCTACATAGAACTAAAAGATCCAAGCTTTACGGGCGCCTAAAATTAACCAAAAAATCATTTTTATTTTCTTTTAATTGCATATTTTTCACCCTTTTTTCTTTTTAAAGTTAAGTTTGTCAATGAATGTCTTTAAAGAGAGAAAATAGTGCTTGACTTTAACGATTACGAAGAACCTCAATATTTCATCGCAAATTGATCATAAATTGATAATAAATTGGTAGTAAACTTTTGATAATTCAATCAATTCAACGACTAAAAAAATACAAAAGATCACGATTTTTCCAATTTCTTCGTGATGTAGGCTCGAGAGATCTATGATGTTACTTCAACGTCAAGATCGTTATTCTCAGGGTTGAGAAGCGCGATCGTCGGGTCGCCCTCAGCGGCGGAAAACGAATTCCATTTCCTTTCTGTTTATCGCACGAGAGATCTTATCCACATCGCGCAGCTGATACTTATATCATTATTCCTCGCTATATTGATATCGAGTTTTTTGTCCCTTTAAGCATTCGCATCGGGTGTGGTTTATATCCTTTGCGTGCGCGCTCGCATATTTATACCCTTGGACGCGGGCATATATCTATCCGCCAGTGTATTAATTATTCCCCTCCGATCGTTTTTATCCGTGCTGCTTCTCCGATGAAATGATGAAGATGCAGTCGCTAATACACTCGGTTGCTACCGATCGTAAAACAGTCGGCGTGTCACGATCGGCGCGTCATATATTAATTACCGCCGCGATTTCTCGTCGCTAACACGGAATTTATTAGCGTCGGTATTCGCAATCGAATCGTTCTGGCCGTGTCTGTCAAAGTTCCGATCGGCCGTAAAACATTCGCGATGTAATCAGTACCGGAGACTCATTTATCACTGGGCAGTTCGCGTTCGCATTATTGTATGACGATGCGTTGGAGCGTTCATTAAAATTAGGTTTTGAGTGAAAACAATCCGGCGATCTTTACGGGGCTTCTGAACGCGTTAGTTCATTTATAAATATCCACCGCCAGCTCAGTGTCATCAGACACTGTTCGCTTGCGCAGGTGACACCGTAAGAATCTCGATTCTTTCATTCTCTGATCTCACGACGAATAACTGGCTTGATCACGAATAATTAAGAGCGCATAATATGGAGAGATGCCTATCCGTTGCTCAGAATCTCTTTTCAATATGCGTTCGAAAATCACTTCTCAAACACGCTCTTCCAAATATGTCAGCGTATCTCTCTCTTAACCAGACATAGTTATTGACGTGGGTGGAAATCCTCAATTCTTCCGGTCAGAACGTACGCATGATTAAACGCTCGATTTATAATTAAATTCGCCACTCCTAGCCGCGGACGCGCGTTATCCAGTTATGGCCTAAAATAGAATATCCACCGATGAAAAAGTCCGCCCGAGGGGATGCGCACTGCCCGGTCGTTTAATTATCACGCGCTACCTTAAGCGACGTCGCGGGGATCGAGTCTGCGAAAAACGTGGCCGACGGAAAGCCCGAGAACGCCTTCAAAGTAAATGCAGTCGGTGCGCGGCGATAAGTCCTATAAATAAAGGCGTCGGTAGGTGGCCAAGTGTTTTTCTGGGTTAGCGCGTGTTTCTTCCCTCGGTCTCTCGGCCACTCTCCTTCTTCTTATTCCTCCTCTTTCTCCTTCGGACACGCGACTTCTCTTTCCTACCGCCCTCCACGGTCTCTCCTCTCTCTCTCTCTCTCTTTCTCCGCGGTGCCTGGCTGCCACTCGCGAGCGGAGATGCTAGGCCGCGATCGTCGGCGAGAGTTCCGGGGCTAATTACGATAATGAGGCAGGCTAGGATCAGCCGTTCTCGCGACGAACGCGAGGAGGACGCGAGATAGGTGAGCAGATACCTCGGAGAAGGAAAGAAGCGGAGGTTACCGGGCGGGCAACGGTTTCAACGCCGGCAGAAAGAGACAGAGAGAGAGAGAAAGAGAGAGGTATCCGTGTCGGTCGGCTGGCTTAGCACTTTGAGTTCGCCTCGGAAGCCGCCCTCAATCTGATAAGATAAAGCTTCGCGGTCCCGCGCTTACCCTCTCCCGCCTCGTTGGCTCCTCTCTTCGTGAAGGCGCGCTCTCGTGCTTTTTCGCTCGCACGGGGGATCTCCGAGCGTCCTGTTTCGTCGGCCGACGCGGCCGTCATACCGATCGCTCGGATAGATACGATGATCTATGCCGCGCGGCTTGCTCGGACGCCTTGCCAGCTCGGAGCTGGGCGGCGAGCGTCCTCGTCGTGCTCGTTGCGCCCCACCGAAATCACTCGCTGGGACACGTTCGTTTTCGCGCCGTCGCGCTTCCCGGTGTCCGATTATAGCAGCCACGGGGGAAGATCGTCGATCGCGCCGCATTTTCTGCACCGAAGACGCTCGCGATCGTCACTCTCTCAGGACGACTCTCGCCAAACTCGGATTCATCCGATCGACGATTTTCAATTCCTGTCGTTTGAATGCTGTCTATTATCTCTATCCGGCTGACGCTAACTTTTTCATTATTGTCGAATGTACTGTATAGAACATTTCCTGGGATGTAATTGGGATCTAGCGCGACTTTTCGAAATAATTTCTAGTTGATCAATGATTTTTCGGTTCTGGTCAAAAGTGTAATGTCTCAAGGATATGGCTCTAAGTTGGAAATGTAAGCAGATCCCGTTTGGTCACTCTCAATGTGCTCCCAAAGATTTGCCCTGATTTCCACTTTACACAACAATTTAGCAACACGAAACACTTTAAGTATTTACATAAGTACGCATATTGTTATGCGCTGCAACGTTTCGTCATGCGAGATCTTATCTTTTCATAATCTTTCCAATAATCATATCCACATTACCTATTTGTCCACTTGTTTCGAGATCTATGCTGTATCTGGGAAAGTTACTAAACTGGAAATTGGTGTTGGCAATTCTTCGCGTATTATTCAACGATTAATTTCATCTGAGTTTGGTCAAAGTCACCCTTATCCTACGCATCGCCTAACATACATCCGACGTTATATATTTATTGTTTGTTAAAATAGAAGCACGAAGAGCACGCGGTGGCGTTCGTGATTTGACTTTGACAATCCGTCCAAATCCGAGTTTCGCCACGTTCCAAGTAGCTTGGCGATATCGTGATATTCCTGAGCGAGCGACGGCTTTTTTTCCAGATTTTTTCCTTTAACTGTAACACGAACAACATAGTCATGCGGCGTCCAGCATTGTCCGTCGCGGCGGTAGCCGCGATGTCGCAGGTGTCGGCAGATAGAACTTCCGTCGGGAATCAATTGTACGGCGGATTAATGCGCTTGTGTAACTGATCCAAGTATCACGATGCATCCAGCCGAGAGGCATTAGGTCAAGCAAGTAATCTCTTAGCAGTCACGCCAGCAGGGTCCCTCGAACACACACACACACAAACACACGACGGATATATATCCTGATTGGTTTTCGCTTCTACGTCGCTTCCACCCCCATCTTCGGAGATTTTCTCGCTACGTAGCGCCGACTCGGGCCCATTTCCGATATTAACGTTAATAGAACATGCCATTGTCGCCAGGCTCGTCGAGGTACGTTCCTTTATACGTCTCTCGTGCTCATGGAAACTACGCTGATGAAAATTGGGATGGTATCTGAAGATGTCAACGCTCTCATACATACATAGCTCGCTCTTTCTCTCGCAAAGGCTTGCCTCTCGCCGTGGTTTTCTCACACATTACTTAATTTAGCATTCGCGTGAAATCTCTCCCGTCGATTTTGCCCCTTGCGTGGGCAACTTTAATCGATGGACCAGTGGCAATTTAAATTTTTAACGTACAAATTACTTGGAAAAGACTTTCCACTCGCTATTTTTTAAAACTGACTCGGTATTTTCTCAGCTTTTCAAGGACGAAACTCACTTTTCTCACTATTTTCGACAGCTAAATCCATGCCTGTGTATTGTTCGACGGGGTTTAATATTTCACAGCTCGGAAAAGTACAAGTATGCCGGTTTACCATACCTCTATGTCAGCTTTTTCTCTACAATTTACCCAATCTCGCAGGGTTTTTCAAGGTTTTATCATTCCAAAGTAACAAGGTTAAATCAGGTTTGTTTATACTCGACGACATGCACGCGTTCGGCTCGGTACGGGAGACGGGCGGGGGGG
>NW_014554293.1:1985304-2002614 GCF_001313825.1 Dinoponera quadriceps
TAGGAACGACGTCTGGGAGGCATCGTTTCGCAACGTGAGGGGGTTAATTTTCTCTTTTCACGGCGCGAAGCGGGATCGGAGTGAAAAGCACATCGGCCGGCAACGAGCGCTGGCCGTTTCGACATCGGCCGAGCGTCGTCGGGATGTCAGTCACGATTGAATGACATCCACGATCGAGCTGGTTCTCGTCACCTCGTCTCCTCTCCTCTCCGTCGATCGGCGTAGTGTATTCCCGCGGCGTTCGCCGCGGGACAAACACTCCTGGTAACGACCTTTCCGCCGGCCGGGCCGAAATTCGGCCGGCGTGGCGCGTAAACTCGTAAACGAGCGTGTTTAATACCGGTCTCTACAGGCCGGTCGCGCGCGCCCGCCCGGTCGGTGCACGCGCGCACGTAGGTCGGCGCCGGATCAAAGGATCACGTCTCTCCTACGCGCACGTCGGCCGGTGCCCACATATCGCTGTGCGCTCGGCTTCGACGCTTCGTGATGGGCATGGGAACCGATTACATTACGGCCGGTGCACAACCGGAAAAGCGGCGCGGGGGGATCGTTTAGCCGCTTTTCGAAAGCTCCGCTCGGACGATACGCACCCTCTCTCGAATACGCGCGCGAAAAAAGGGATTAATTTATGCTTCGCGCGCACACGCCGGGAATCTCGCGGCTTTTCACGTGCCGATCCACCGGTTACGAACGCTTTCCGGAGAGAAGATGGTGATCCGGTGATGCGTGAAGCGAACTCGCAGGATCGAGCAGACGAAAGTTGATCTCGGTTTGCGTGCTCTGTGACCAGGGTTCATTTCACGCTGCGAACACGCTGTGGAGCAGCTTATTGGTCTGTACGGGATGCTTCGAAGCATTTGCGACGTCAAGCGCAGCTCAGTCTATGAAAAAAGCTCTCGCGTCATCTCGCACGCGCGCTCGCGATTCTATGACTATGCGCGAAGCATCGACGGGGTGGTCGATTCGAGGGGGTTGGCGGGACGCGAAGGGGGGTGGGGCGAGAGGCGATTTCGCGTTTGTGCGAGGCCGCACATCCGGCTGGCGATCTTGCCGGATCCGGTAGGACAATACGCGGCTCTTTTACTCTTTTGCTCCGTTTCGCCTCTCCTTTCCGCGCGCCGACCCTCCCGCAGACCGTAAGCAGCCGTAGTCCGAAAAGACGCAAGGACCCTGCGGGACAAATAGAAGTATGATCCAACATGAAAGGACACCGCCGTCCCGCCAACGCTTGTCGTCCCCGGTGAACTCAAATTTGGATTTATGCACGCCGCAGCCCGCTCGTTTGCCACGCATGCAAATCGCCCGATGTGTACCGCGAAATATCGCGCTCCTCACGCGACGAGGAGATCCGTCGATCGACCCCGTAACGATGGGAACGAAGGAGGGATCGAGCCAGAGAGAGAGAGAGAGAGAGAGAGTCGTAAAAAGAGAGACCCCGTCGGATTAAAAGTAGCAATTTCGTTGATTGTTTTTCTCGTTAGTCATCCGTATTGACCGATGATTTGGTCGTATCTACTAGAACTTATTTGTTAGTCCTGGAGTGGTCGCGTATCTAAATGCGATACCAGCGGTCGCGTGGGCGACAAATGTCCTCCATTTTAAATTGACATTTTCAACGACGATAAAAAGTCGCTTCGCAAAACAATAATATTCGTTCATATGGAAATATCAATCGTAAAAGATAATAAAAGACAAAGTCGAGGACAGGAAGGTTAGTCCTATTCCCTATTTCTGAATATTCCTGCATCATGACTGCTGATTATTTCGTGAACCGGCAAGGATGCTCCCCGAAGCAGCAGTCGTGATGCGTGAATGTTAAAAAAATGATGCGCCTGATTCGAAATTTCTGATTATCACTATACCTAGGAAATAGAAGAACCTTTCTGTCCACGACTGGACGAGAGCACAGTCTCTGATAAATACACGCAGGCGCAAGGTGAATGCTCGTTAGTATTTTCTGGAAAATGCGAATAGATGACATTCGTCATCCGTGCGACCTGAAGGATTCAGAGCGAATATATTTGGTAGTCCGGAGGAGGAGGGATGTTTCGCAAATTTCTACTGGAAATCGAGTGGGCGCACGCGTTCAAGCGGAAAACGTTCGAATGCTTCACCGCGACCGGTCCCACCGCGATTCTCGTAGATATACGCGTCTTCATTCGGGGCCTGGTGCATCTCTTCGCGTGGCAAACAGGGGGAGAGTCGCAGACAGTTTACCGTCCGCGTGATATTCTTTCTTAGCGGAGGCATTCACGTGATCGTGCTACCGATGGGGCCGCGGTTTCGGGTATGCCGGAGGTAAGTGTTTGCACTGGTTAGGGTTGCCCGAGGTACGTTTGACGTAGGGATTGGTCAGTTTGGCGGCGCAAAACTAGGTTCGTTAGCTGATTGAGTTAACCCGCTCTCGCGGTCAGCACTGATTAGAACAAACTGACCGGCCTACGCAGCTTGATTGCGAGACAAGGACGGACGGATGGAGCCGCGTTCGTCCGTTCACGTACGTATGCGGAGGGAAAGGTAGAGACGAAAGATGGAACGAGGAGCAGAGACAGAGAGTGAGGGACAGCGGAGGGGGGAGGGTGGGGAGGGAGTGAAGTAGAGAGAGAGAGAGAGAGAGAGGATCAATGGGATTTGTCGGACGGTCGTGACCACGACCGGTTGTTTTCGGATTTCGTTCCACCTATCGCGGTAGCGGAGCAGCGCACGAACGATACTCTGCTATCTACGTGAGTGGACTTGCTAGTGGCGATGCCGTCCGCAATACCGGAGTATCGGAGATGGCCGACTTGACTAATTGGCAATACTTCCTCCCGAATGACCATAAACGACGCACACACCGGCGTGCCACCCGGGGGATTAACCGCGAAGACGTAACCCCTTCGCCACTAGAGAGTCGTTATTTCATCGAAGGGCATGATTTGCGAGCGGGTATGCCCGTGGTCTGAGCTGTAGCTGATGTTTCGGAGAGACGGGGCATTGCGTGGACACGGGGATTCCGCCGGATAGTGGGAATCGTCACGATTCAAGCCGTTTCTACGGCTAGGTTGGCTTACCGCGCGCGCGTTGTCACCGCTCCTAGCTTGGATCGCGCGAAGAGAACTCAATAATCGTTAATTAGTCTTTATCTCCGTCACTGATTGATGTTACAAGTAAAGTCATCGATGCGCTTCTTGGGCATCAAATAGAAAAACAAATTATGCCGGAGGGAGAGAAGTGCATCTCAACTGCCGAATTAACAATTATCTGGGGGGGAAAAAAAGGTAAGAAGTAAAGATAAAGTAAGCATCTTTGTGTACGTGTTTTGTTAAAATCGCAAAGAGAGAATGAAGCGAGACAGGTCTTTGGCGACCATGTTTCTCGAGAGACAAGCGACTAGAAGCGAAATAAGAGCCAAAGCGGGAGAAAGAGAGAGGGAGAGTACAGAGTAGAGTGCACCCCTCGTTAGGAGACAAGGTGGAAGCTGAGAGGTTCGCCAAAGAGCGATGCACTCGAGACCTGCATCCCCCAGTTCGCGATGAAAAAACATGGCCGACAACTCGAGTCACCGGAAGGTCTGCCATCGAATCTGTTATCGGCTCTTCCCGCGCTTGGCAATGCCTTGCGTGCGCGATCGTTGTGTTTGTGCGCGCGCGCGTGTGCGTTTAAGGGCTTAATATATTCCAAGAAAAAGTAAAATTCAACTTTTTAATTAATGAAATGAGTTATCAGCATCTTTAACTAGCAATCGGTGAGAATTTTGATCATTTATCAGCGAACCAAACTCTTAAGAGCCTTATTTGAAAATTCCACCGACAGAAAACTGATTTTTTCTTTACAAAGTTCACATATATTATTGTTTGCACAGAATTATGAATGCTTCTACACTGCGGAAATACAAGCGCGGAAATGCGAGCGATAATTTGCAGAAAACTTTAGTATTCTGTCGGTAAAGTTTTTAAGTACGACATCTCCTTAAGCCCGTATCAGCCTACGACGACTATTAGGATTAGATTAGAAATTTGACCGACAAGAGCAAAGCTCACTAAACTTTAGTTTAATCCAAACCCGTAGCCCGACACGAGCTTTAATAACGAATGTTGTGCACACATATTGCGTTTAATACATCAAGCATTAACAGCGCGCAACGCAACGAAACGTTGATTCGTCTGTCGTTTCCAAACGCGCGTTAATGTCCATCTTGAAATAATCGATCACGAAGCACACATCAGAGGCACACTCGCGATACACGGTGGTAACACACGGTCGCCCGATGATCCTTGACTCATTATCGTCGGTCATTGTCGTCGAATTAGCGTTCTCGTCTTCTTTCTGCACGTACGCAGGCATTTACGAGCGGCGGCCCCATTATTGTGAGGCCCATTCAGCTTCGCCTCCGCCGCTAGTTTCTCTCTCCGTCTTTCGCGACGCTGGGCCTAGTTTTCATTCATCTCCGGTCTGCTGATGGCCTCGCTGACCTCGACATGGACCCGGGATGAATATTACGTTCGCCGTAATACGCCCTTCATTCGCCCTCCGACTCCTCGTCCCGCTGGCGCGCGCGCGGGCCCACTCGTCATCCGCTCTTCTTCTTCCTCCTCCGTCGCCGCGGCTACGAATCTTTTTCGGATTTTTTTCTAGCCGCGACCGAAAGAAGAAACGTTCCCGGGGAGATCCGTATCGGAGACTCCGGCATACGTGCCGCGGGGTTAAATCGTTTGACAGTGTCTCGTACGCTGGCGCGTTACTGCGTTTTACCGCCGTGTTCTTGTCGGCCGACGTCCGCCGGGGAATGTTCTTCACGGGAAATTTCGCAGAGGCTAATTACCGGCCGATCTCGCGATTGCAGACGGCGCGCCGTAAACCTTATTCCGCGGGAAAACGCGCGAAATTCCTTTCGAACGGCTTCTTCTAGTTTTGAGCGAAAAATAGTAGTAACAATACGCGTGTAAGGCCACCGTCACTGGCACTGTATAGTGATATTTATTAGAAAAATGCTTTACCTGACTATAACTCTTTCAGTCGTATGATCACCGTCACAAATAACCAAACATTCTTTTCTTAATACTCGTGATATTTCACGAATTTCTCCAAAATTTCCGGTTTCAAATAAACGCATAAGTCTAAAATAGTTCGTGGAGGAGAATCGTCGAAGAAGCTCTACCCTTTCGGAATACGTGTATGGACGCAATTAACGGCACGCTTAAATATTATAGCTCTATTCGCGGAGTTTTAGATCGCGAGAGTCTAAATACGGAGATGATCGGACTGGATTCCAGACTGGGAAAAAGGCTTAACGCGGCAGCGCGAGTTACACCGCATGCGAGCGTCTCAATTCGCCGCGTGTGCATCCGTATATTTTGATATTCTTTTTGAGTGCCGCGCGGCGCAACGTTTTGCCACGGCGCACGATTTGTTCGCTAAATTCTGAGAAAGAAGCGTCATTCAAACGCGGCGGGGTTTTGGATCCGTGGCACACCTGGTGTACGTGATGCGCCTCTGTAAGGTCCGACTTATCGGAGAAAGGACAATCGGCTGCGGCCGAGGAAGCGAAGCAAACCTATCAGACGCAAAAAATGGGTACGCGACTGTTACGACGGGAGGGAACGCTGCCGTGTCGGGAACGTTAATTAGGATCGATTATGTTACTGTGTCACCTTTAACACCGAGTAGGAAATCAGATCGAGATATATTATACGAGATGCCTATGAAGGATATTCCAGCGACTTGCTCTCTGTCTTATCTGCCGATTGTTTTCCGTCGGTTTCTCATCGCACCGTAATATCTTTATTAATGATACACGCGCGCGTGTGTTTCCGCTGTCAGCGTCAGATTAGTCATAAACGAGATTTAGACACCTAAATCAAGAGGGAAAGTGGTCGAAGCCAGTTAAGAAGGAAGAAGTAAGAAGAAGGAGAGAGGAGGAGCAGGAAGAGTAAGAAGAAGAAGTAAAAGGTGAGGAGGAGGAGGAGGAGGTGGAGAAAGAAGATGAAGAGAACGATGAAGAAGAAGAAGAAGAAGAAAGAGTAGGAGGTGGGCCCCCGGGGGCGGGGGGGCAAGAGTATAAACAAGAGACGGTCCCCGGCCACCCAGCTAGCGGCCTCCTCTCGCCCTTCGCCGTCTTCTGGCCCGACTTCTTCGTCCTCCTCTTCAGCCTCCTCTCCCCCTCCTCGGCCATCTCTCTCTCTTCCCTCTTGCCTCCACGTACTCCTCCTCTCGCTGACTGCGCTCGATATTCAAACTAATAAATTAGGAGGCCCTCCGGGGCCGGGCCCCCGTATGAATCATCTAAAACAATGGAATGCAGACTAAGATGGCGCCTCCGACTCCTCGCTCTCTCTCTCTCCCCCCCCCCCTCTCTCCTCTNNNCCCCCCCCCCCCCCTCTCTCCTCTTCTTGTCTCGATCATCTCGATCGTTGTTCTCCCTCTTCTCCCCTCCCTCCCTCGCTCCTCCTCTCACTCTTTCTTTCTGCCTCTCGCTCGTCGGATATACAAAACGGCGGTGCAGACTCTCACTGACAGCGCGACGACAGACAGTCCGTCCGTACTTGGTATCGGGAGGTCCTTTTGTCTCCACCATGACAGTGGTTCTCATCGGCCGGCGGTGAGGGCCGTCCGCTGTAAGGCCCATAAATCACACGATCGAGCGCCGTGAGCCGTCGTGAACCCTTTACAAACCTCGAAGAAGCAGCAACGTCTCCGACGGAGATTCTCTCTCTCTCTCTCTCCTTTTTCCGCGACATACGCGACATCTGCGAGGATAGATAGGAAATTTACCTCGAGTACGAGGACAAGTTCCCTCGAAGGTTTACACGCGAATGTCTGTCAACTCCGTGAGCGGTTACATGGCAAAACGTAATAGCACTCCTACCAATTGAGCCGGTAACGCCGGAAAAGGGCATGATTCGGGTAATTTGTAATCTTATAGGCGATAAAGATATTACGATCTACGATATACCTGCGTCTGAATTAGAAAATGATTCGATAATAATAATAATAATAATACATAATATACACGGGGAAAAATATTTTTCCGACACAGCAAATTGTTAATTATATACAGGGACAGCAGAAGCGTTTCTTTAGACAGCAAAATTATTTTTCCCGTGTAACAAATCTTTCTGCTGTCTTTATAGTAATTAACAATTTGTTGTACCAGGAAAATATTTTCCTCCATGTAGATAATATGATTTCTATGAATAATAAAGTATTCGGAGCCATGTTAATAACGCGCGATGTGAAATGACATTACATCGAGCGTGCAATATGTGCAAATATTTTTTCCGGCGGTTTTAGCATATCAAGAAGCTGATTGATGAATAACTCAGAGTTACAGACGGTATTCCGCAATTATCTAATTAGACGTAACAGTCATGAGACAATTGAGGCTGTTAGTTACGACGAGATAATTCTCGCTACGATCTATGATGTCGATTGCATGCGGAAACCAGCTTGTCGAACAAGCCGGCGAAGTAGGATGGTTCTCTCTTTGTTAACATTGTAGGAAGTGATACGTGGGATGTCGGCTGACGCGTTATGAATGTGGGGATATAAATCAAGCGCAAAAACTGTAACTCATAAATGACAGATAGACTCGCAAACGACGATATTGTCATAGTTATTCGTTATTTTGCAAATGCGTGTGGAGAAAATTCTATTTTAAACCGAGCAAGAGAAAAATCAAAACCGGTGCAGAGAATCGGTGCACGAAGTTTTCCCCTCTTTTTCTCCCAAGTAAATTTAACGTGGAACGGAAATGTGTAAGATTAATGTGGGACTGAATTTCAACTCGGACGGCATTCGACAGATATTTTTCCCTCGGGCTCGAAAGAGACGGACAGACAATACGCGACTTTCGCAGTTGCGAGTTACATCCGATCGAGTCGAAATCGAAGAGTATCATCAGAAGCATTTGCCACACGGGTATTCGATTTCGGTAACAACGGTTAGCTCATTGGCGCAGAACGATGGGCTCATTGTCAGCGTCGGCGCGCGGGGGTGGCGCGCTAAGAGCGGCCAAAAATAAATCATGCCACCCTGCCGGCGATCATCCCCCTGCGAAGCGTGACCGTGTTGGCCAACAATGACCATTGTCCGGCCGATACGTGGCCACTCGAAATCATCTCCGGTCACAAGTCATTACCTTTTCATTTTAAAGCACCCCCTACTACCACGCCGGCTGCTAGCTTTCACGGGAGAAACGCACGGGAGAGAGATGTCGCATGCCGACGCGAAATGCACAGGGGGTGATATTTCGTCCGGCCGCGTTCGTGCGGCCGACGCCGTTATGCGGACGGACGGACGTGCGGATGTATTTTTGTCACGTGCGCGGGAGTAATTAACGCGCCGTTAATCGCGACGGCGTAAACACATCGCGCACGAGCGGCCATCGTCCGACTCATAACTCACCCCGCGTGTAGGGGAGGATTGTTATCGTTTAATGAGACGCTCTGGAAACCTTGTGGCCGCCGATGCCGTTTTGATAATTCCTGCCGTTTTGGCCGATCAATTAATTGCGCGGAACAGTGCCGCTCGTCGTCACGTAACGCCATAGTCGCGATTAGACTTCAGCGACGCAGTTAGGACGCAGCTCCTGTCGTCAGGGAGAAACCTAACTGAACACGCCGGCAATTATACGCGTTTAGGGACACAATTGCGATAAAATCAGCCGTGGCAGCTGCAATTCAGTCACGAAGACCACGCGGGGAGAAGCAGCTCTGTCAGCGCAATTGAATTTTCTGTTGCCCGGAGACGAAGACTCGGCGACGAGAAAATTCCTATGACGCTGAGAGAAATTATAGTTATTTTCGCCCTCAACTATATCCTTTTTAAGCGCAAAAATAGCAGTAGGAATATGCATGTAAAGTTATCATCACTGACACTGCGGTGGATAATAACACTTACTAAAAAAAATGCTTTACCTGGCTATGATTATTTTACCATGATGATTATAGTTGTCAGATATTTCTCTCTCAATGTAGGTTTTCATTTAGTCAATTGTTCTCAGCCGTACAGGACATTCCTTGGGATCTAATTGGGGCCCGGTCCGATTTCCCAGAATAATGAAGGATTCGTGATTCTAATTCGGAAATCTACGTAGATTCCGGCTGGAACTGTGATGTTTCAAACTTACGATTCTAAGTGGGAAAGGCCTGTATTTTAACTAACATAAGGCCTGTATTATAACCGTGTTACATTGGGACTTTGTTCCTTTTCCCTTCAATAATATGTTATGCACTTGTCTCGCTCTAAAGGCAAAAACTACAATCTAACTCGGTTTAAACGAACAAACGTATAAACAGATCCTATTTGACCACCCCCAATGTTTTCACGGAAGAAAGGCCTCCGCTCCACGTTTGGTACAGAAATGGGATTTCCACTTGGTATCGTAGCGGGATGAATTATTTTGGGACAATTCTGGATAATCTAACCGAAATCTATGCCGTAAACACGGCAAAACCTGGGAAACTTTCTACGGGCGGGCGGTTGTGTCTCGACCGGGTTTTAACGCAGCTGAACGTGTGTTCACACAAGTGTTCTCAGCCGCGGTAACAGACATATCATTTCTTGTCACCGAGTTTTCATCCGGTACACCCCCCTCCCCCCCCCCCCNCCCCCCCATTCAGTTGCAGGAACCGAGAAATTTTTTTCCGCGTGGTGAAATCGTTTCGCGCGAGTGCACAACACCGCGCACCGACCTGGATAAACAGCGTTAGAAGCAAGGAGGGAAAGGAAAAAAAAAGCATTCGAATAATCGCCATGGCGTATCGACGTGATGATCGTCGCGGCGCTTTTCATAACGCGAGACACGCGGGTGGATTAAAGTGCAAAAGTCGACGCCGGCGACGAGACCGCAGACACCACCTCTCGGCGGTGCGCGACAGAAACGATGGAGGCGCGCGGAGGAGGAATCGCGCGCGGACGACGGTTTCACAACGGACGAATAACAGATAACCATAGAAATTACGCGGGTGCTGCTTAACCGTAACTGCGGTCGATCCGAGCGCGGCCTTCGTCGCGGCAGCATAGTGACCAATTTCACCCGAACCACTGTCATCGCCGCGCACCGGACCATGGCGAATAGTCGCTTCTTTTGCCGCGCGGATGTCGTGAAAATAACTATGCGTGGCCGCCGATTCGAGAGACGGCGGTGGCCGCTCGTTGCCGGCTGCCCGAGACATCGGCAGATACCGACCGTGAAATTCTGCTCCGCGCGATTCTTAACGAACGTCGCCCCTTCCTTCCCCCCTCCGCCCCGTCTTTCCTGCCTGCCCCTTTCCGCCCGCCTTCGCCGCGCGACTTTTCTTCCATTCGCGAACTCTCGACGATCAAATTGGACGTCCGATCGAGTCCGCTTTTATACGACACGCGTTGTCCTCTCTCTCGTCGTCTGCCCGTGCGAGCGTTAATGAAATTAGCCGTGTCGAATTTAGCCCTAATCGTGCACACTGGGGTCATTGTGGACCCCGGCCGACTCATGTTTTCAGTAAAACAAAACATTTGCGCACGCTCCTTTACACTATTCCGTTCTACAAACTTCAAAGTACATTCATAATTTTTCACACATTCTTCTCTCAGCAGTCTTGCAAATTTTAAGTGAGCGAGGACACAAATGACCCGCAGATTAAGGTGGCAAAGAGACGCGATCGGGATTAAAAGGAGAGAGGAAGGACGCGTCCCGCGTATTCGAAAAGTCGCGACGGATTTGCGCGGCGGGCGGAGAAGCGGCGTTTCCGCGGAATCCTCGCCGCCGAACGATCTCGCTCGCGAGGCAGCGTCGCCGGGGATCCCGCGTCCTGTCGCATAATGGAACGTGGTGGCCGCGGGAACGGTTGTTCCACGAGCGTTGTTCACATGCGGAAAACCGGAGGTAGGGGCGTGACGGCGCGTCGCGTCGCCTCGCCGACGTCCACAAACGACATTATAATCGCCGGGAAGATTTTTCGTCGCGCACTCGCTAAATGACCGGCGGTATACCGTGCGGTGGCCTGCGTGTGTGCGTGCGTGCACGCGTGTATATATATATTTATATAACGAGCGTAGTATAACCTGGCCACGGCCCGTTTAATTCGATATTCCAAGGGGGTGGAGCCAGGAAAAAGGCAGCGCGCGGAGAGGAGCTTTTTTTCGGACTCCCGCTAATGAATCGACAATTTACGAGAGTTTCACGGCTCGCTGGAGCTTGTGTGCTTTGGCATGGTCAGGGCTATCTTCTCCTTTGTCTTTTTCTTTCCCTCTCTCGTGATCTCCGTTATTCTCTCTCTCTCTCTCTCTCTCTCTCTCCCCCACCGCAGCCAGGGCAGTAGCTTTTTTCCCGACCGTAGCCGTTTTCTTCGTTCTCGAGAGAAAGGGACCAAGGATCTCGAGGAAGAAACCCAAAAAGAAATTGTCAGTGATCGATGGTCGTCGTGAGGTCACCGAAAAAGAGCGTGATTCTGCGGCGACGAGGAGGAGGATGGTCGGGGAGTCGGAAATTTTCGCCTCGTAGTGGATTTCTCTAGGATGAAAACGCGGAAGGATGATCGATACGAGGAGATCCGGGCGATGTCTTCGGCGCGCGAGTGCCTTCGTCGTGTTTCGCGCGTGAGAATAAGAATTGTCGTCACCTGTCCGGCTTCGTACTTAGTCACGTCCGTGTCCCCTCGCGATTAAAGTAAGAAAAGAGCCCGCACGAAAGCCCCAAGGAGGGCCGGCAAGAAATCCGAAGTATTTCGATACTGACTGTTACGGATACGCGCTTCTTCCGGGGTTACGTGCCTTCTTCCGAGCGAGCCGGCCGGCGATCCGTAAATCCGGAAGGCGATGATTCCGGCGCGAAAAATTGCCCAGCAAACGCCTCCGGCGGATACGTGAAAGGCGGCGTGCACAATGCTACGCCATCTGCGACTTCCTCGTCATCAATAAAAACGACGCCGTGGCGCAACACGCTCGCATGACGTAATAATAATGGTCCTAGTTTCGTTGCGCGGACAGCCGCGGCACGCACAAAAGGCCGGTATGTCGTTTCTGCGGTTTTGCGGCCGCCGTCCGTGGACTCGCGCACCACGAAATTTCGGGCTTCTCCGCCTCGCCTGTAGGCCCGTCGCCTTAAGCCGTCTCTCACAATATCGGCCGATCCGTTTTCGACACTTCGGTTTCCGCCGCGAGAGGAGCGAGTCGAACGCCCCTCGACGTGTTTTCACGGTGATTAGATAGCTAATATCCATCCGGGCAGGACAACGCGGATCAATTCTAATCGAGAGACGCGACCGGACTCGACGCGTTATTAATTAATCGGATCTGTACTTTGTGAGGCAAGCTGAAATTCCGTAGCGCGCGCACCGAGCATTGAGCTACCGTTGTTTCCGGTGGAGCCGAGGTTTTTGTCTTGAAATCGCGCGCGCTCCGAACATCCGCGTTCGCGTAATTCGCCGCCATCGGTGCCAGATCCGTTTCTCGCTTTTGAAATCTTGAGTTGGCTAATGCTCGGTCAGTGAAAACGAGCGCCCTACGATGAGCCGGAAGGATACTGCGGTGTTTCTTCCTGAAACATGATTTCTCGCATTGCGAACCCCGTATGCGCGCAGCTCTTACCCGATTCGCACTTCCGGTCGAGACCTCGCTCTTCGAACACGCGAGCCCTACCAGGTCGAAATTTCGGGCTTCTCGGATGTTAAATCTTGAATTCTACGACAGAATAAGACAGCGAAATGAGTTGAATTTTGATCCTAATAATATCATTTATTCCGACTTTGGCCCTGATGATGTTTTAAATGTTAAATAATTCCGTTCTCGTGGTTTTAACGTCAAAACAGGCCGTTCAAGGTGGAATTAAAGTTAAATCTGTGGAATTAAAGGCTCGAGGGAGAAGTTAGTAATGAGAAGCAATTGATGTCTGTATCGTCGGAAGTTTGACGATGCGATTATAGCTAACATACGTACTTTTGGAGAACGCAAATCTTTGTTAGGAGTCAATACGAACCCGAATCGAAATTTCGACGCCGCTTTGACGATCTTAAGAATAGTCCGCGTCTACTTGGGTGGCTTACAGAGTGATAAGAAAAACTTACCATATATGATATAATATATATGTAATAATTTTCTGTTCTAAAAGACGGCGGTATCTTGCGGTATTCTCTCCGCTCGAGATATTAAGCGTGCGTAACAAACGGCGCAGGACGGTTGAAAAACACCAGGGTGGAAAGAAAGAATTAATATCTCGCATCGGATTGCGAGCCGTGTAATCTTGCCCCGTGACGACGGCCGGCCGCTCCGCTTTTTCGGGTTTTTCCTGCCGGTGAAAAACTTCGAGCCGTGAAATTAAAAATTCATCTGCCTCGTGGCCTCGCGCGGGGGCGTGCCGCTGTCGTTCGTGAAAAATTGGCGGGCATTTATTTCCTCGTTAAGGAACGGAGGATAGGAGTCACCTCCGTGTCCTGCGCTCGCGTCCCCGTGACCTAATACTATTAATTTCGTCCTGGCTTCAGGAGGGAAGGAAAGGCACGAGGAAAAAAAAATTACTAATGAAAAGTTCTGTCGTCGTGCGATTCATTTCTTGCCGGTCGACTCGAAACAGCCTCGAAATATCTGAGAACGGCAGTTTTTCCGTATTCTGTGATATCGAACACGTTATTTGTCGATTTTATCGTCTCTCTCAGATATTTTACTAGTATGTGTTTTTATCCAAATAAACGTTATATTTTCGTTATAAAAAATGAAATACGAATTGTATAATGGAATCTAATTTTTTTAAATGAAAAACGAACCGGTCTTCTGCTTGGGATTGTAACGTGAGACGAAACTCGAGGATTTATGCAACGACATGTCGCGTTCGTTTCCTGTGTAGAAGGTGAGAATCACTCGAAATTCGATCGGTCTCCAAGCGATTTTCCAAATTGCAGCTGAAGGAAACGCGCCCCTGCCCTGTAATTTTACGCGTTTTCTTCGCAAAGGAGACTTCGTTTCACGAACCGTAATTATAATAATCGCCTAACGTCTTCCGATGGACACCTTTCCGAAGTTTAGCCCCGAGTTGGGTCTCGTTTGGGTTTCCACCGTCCGATGCCGCAGAAACTGCCAAACTATAATTATATTATCCAGGTAATTCCGAGAACATTTGGTGCTTTGTGACGCGCAACGTTAAGAAGGCACACGATAGACGGATGTCACGCTCGCAGCCTGTTCATTCTCAGGCAATTGGCGACCAGCAATATCGTGCTTTTTTCCTCCTTTTACATCCCGTCGGAAGGTTATAGGAGGACAATTTGTCGCACAGACGCCCAGCGTTTCACATAGGGATATAAAACTCTTCTCGCCTAATTGAAAGTCACTTTTTGAAAAATTAACCCGTAATGACGCAATACGTTCTTTGTGAGCCACATAATTAGGGAAATCGATGCAAGAAACGACGACGTCCAGGCGAGCCGGTAAAATTGCAATGGTAACATTCTCTCTTCCTATCGGACACGTGCGAAATTTTATTAAATCTACCAGGAAATTTAATTCTCACCGAGCAAATACCTTTATTCATCCACCTAACTTTTAATCATTCGACGTGTCCTTCCACTTGGCAGTTACCGAAGCGGATATATTTAAATATTTCGCGGCGCTTACGTGCATTGTGCATAAAGTCGTGCATATGTCAATGTTCACGTGTTGCACACAAGACACATCTAACCTCCGCAGCGACGAGAAAGGGCGGAAAGGGGGCAGGAAACGTGCGACGGGACGCATAGCAAAAACATAGGCGCCGGCGCTATGCAGAAACCGCCAAAGGGTCCGTTCTCGGTATTATTTGCGGCCATGAGAGAAAGACTCGCGTATCTGTCCCCTCAATACCTCGAAATCCAAAAAGAACGAGCCGATCCGGGGGACGCGGAGCGCGCCCACTAAACGTTTTAAAAGCGCTAGATCTCTGAGGGCCGGCCGAAATCGCGATCGTCGCGTCTTTGAAATGACGCCAGTCGCTTTGCGAGAGAAGTTTTCGTAGAAACGGCGGAGGCGCGAAAACCGAAAGGAGAGAACGCTCGCGACCATGAGAATCGTTCGTATTTCGGTAGTTTCGCACGAAAGATAACAATTAGCTGTCCATGCGATACAAATGAAATTTAGTTAATCTTTTAGCTTTCTTTTGTCCCTGACAAGAAATGAAAACCCAGCGGCAAGATATCTCTGTTACCGCGACTGACATCATCCGTGTGAACATTCAGCTGTATTAAAACTCGGTCGAGGCAACTGAAGGCAATTGGCTGAGTAGAAGCCTGCTACAGGAATCTTTCTGTTCCTACAATCGAATTTTCGGCTGGTCTCCAGGCAACGGAAAATTCAGTTACATCAGCGGAATTGTTTTTTCCGTGCGCCAGAAGAAATCCAAACAGAATGTTTCGGGCCGATTCGCTCGTAAAATGATTTATCGAAGGAAATTCGTGTTTAGACGCGAATATACATATTCGTGTTACACATTCGCTGTTCGTTCGTTGTTCGTTCACGCAGTGTACACCCATCTTCAGACCGATGGTGGCCGGAAGACTACGATGTACGTCCCGACTGCGTTTATATCTCATTTGTCTTGACATACGTAAACCGGATTAATAGTCCCAGCATTTAGATGATGCAACAGAATTTTTCAGTCACTCGTACCGCGTCGACGTGTTCGTGCATCATGACTACTGGTCGCGCAAAGAAGAGCAACGATGTCTCCTACCTATTATTCGGAATTCGTATTTGTAATGTGAAACATCGTAAAATCACGCGTGAGAAGAGAAGCGGTGATTTGTGATAATTAATCAACTGTCATGACGTATGTAGATACTGTACGTGTGATCGCTGAAATCCCGGTAACCCAATGTCTAGTAAATGCTAAAACTGTTACGTCGGTCTGTACACGGATTGCGCGTGTGTACGCACCGAGTGTTTCCCTGAAGATGAGTTGCGGAAAAGGAGAAAAAGAAAAAATCTCATCCCGAATTTCAAATCGCGTTGGTTATCTCGCGGTGTTATTCATCCGCATCTTTTCACGAGACAGAAGGAGAGAGAGAGAAAGAGAGAGAGAGAGAGACTAATTCGGAACGTTATCAATTTCACCGCGAGGCAAACGTTAATTAATTCGGTACCCACTACATACTGGGAATGTATTAACACACAGGGTGTTTGGCTAATTTTTCCATTTATATTCCTCCGCGCCATTGTGCTGCATTATTTTATTTTATGCAGCACATGCAACCGTGTTAGTGCACCGGAGTTTTGTACTTAGTAGGTAAATGAAGAGCCTCGCCTTAAATTTAGTCGGAAATGTTAGGTCGTTATTCAAGCGGGTTTGTTAACGTTTTCCTTTTTTTCCCCCTTCTTCTCCGTTGCTATCCATTTAAATTAGAAGGTTCTCTGAACAGAAAGAGGAAGAGAGCGAGAGAGAGAGAGAGAGAGGGAGGGAGAAAGATAAAGAGAGAGAGAGAGAACAAGGAAGAGAGAGAAGTCGGAATGTATTAATGATCCTTTGTATGGGTATATTTAGGATCTCGCGATAACGACCGAATAAGAGATATCCTCAAACAATTGCTCGCTCAAATAATTGACTTTCTAAAAGAAGCTGAATATGTTCGACCGATCGAAACGTCGATTAGTGAACGATGGAAAGCGTCAGTTTGCGATTTTTCTTTGCGAAACTGTGTGAACGAAAGTTTCGCCGAGTCTTGACGAGAATACCACTGATGACATGGGCCCGTCTGCGAAAAATCGCGCCGATTTTCGATTCAGGCCCGAATCTCGCAACGGCCGACGGCAAGATGCAGAGGCGGCCGAATCGCGTTAGCGCGTCGGCCTCGATGGCGGCGGCGGGCTAGCGAGGAACGAAGGACGCCCGAAACAACGCCGGGATGAAAACATAAAATGATTTTCGCCCGGTAGCCATTAATTGTCGCAACCCGGGACACTTAACGCGGGCCTGATCGGGCGCTTTTTGCCGATTTCCTGTGACCGTCTGCGCGCCTCCAGCGCAGGCCGGCGAGAGGACACCGGCCATCTTGGTGAACGTGGAGCACAATGGATCCGCGCTCCAGCGGCTTCAACGTGCGTGCGTCATGTGTGCGTGCGTGAGGATGCGTGCGTGCGTCGCTTGCAAGCGCACGTGTGCACGTGCACACACTTTAGATGCCGTCTAATTGATGCCGGGAGAGCGGCCCACACGCACCGAGTCAATCTTCGTACGGTCGAACGTTTTGCCGCCTCTTCGTCCTGTTCCTTTTCTCCACGTCCTCCTCCCCTTTCGTCGTCTCGCTCCTTCGTTCGCTCGCGCGACTCGTTCGCACGGTGGATCGACCGGCGGAGAGTCTCCTCGCGTCTTCTCCCCCCCCCCCCCCC
>NW_014554293.1:2002745-2003098 GCF_001313825.1 Dinoponera quadriceps
CCCCCCCCCATGGTCGCCCATCCGTCTCCGCTCCTCGAGATTAACGTTATTAATTGCTGCGAATCGAGATATCGAATGTCGATACGCGCGGCACGGCCGACGACGATCACCTTACCGGGTGAGCCCAGACGGGGTTTGTATGCGGCACGCCCGGAAAAACGCGGAGCCGCGAAAGAGGGACACAGGCGCGTTAAAAGCGGGACGGGAGAGGCGATTCTGCGACGGTTCCCTCCGACCTGTTGTCTTCTCGTTGATTTTTTTCCCCCCTTCGGTGGAAGCGTGCTTTCCGCATGTATCGGGGTTGCTCGTAAATTTGTCCGATTCCCGAATGCTCGGCCGAACGGGGGGGGGGG